>NC_082714.1:30190869-30492476 GCF_030144855.1 Hypanus sabinus
CATTTATCTGATAATGCCAAACAGCTATCTGGTAAATAGACATCAAGCGACTTGAATTCTAGCTTGTTTGAAGACTGATGAGAAAAGGATTCTCTTTTTTTTTAACATGAAGTGAATTTGATATGGTTTAGAGGAAAAATTCTGGTAAGAGTACTAGAAGGATTACTAAAGCTGGAATTAAATGAAAGTTGAAAATTGTATTTCTAATTTTATATTTTACTTTAAAGGCATTCCAGAGAGAGGAATTACAAAGCAGAATTGGAAGCATGCAGCCTCGAGGCTATACCTTTGGAATTCGGTGATTTTCATCCTCTGAAACTGATTACTGTATGTTCCTCAATGACATCTGTTCTAATATTTTAATTTATCCGTAAATGTTAAAGCAAATTTATTAATGAATGATTGAATAAAAGATAGACAATACGAGTATACTTAGAAATGCTAGCATGAAGTTTGTTTGTGATGTTGGCCTCTAATTCTTTCTTTAATATTGGTTGAAATTCATGTTCTCATTTTGTACATGATATTGTAAGCAAAGTATCTAAGGATTATGCTTTTAAGTTTAATTGTGCCTAAGAGAGTATGATAAATGTGTAAGCAAGCAGAGCATATTCACTCATTTTTCACTTTCAGTGATTCTGAAATATTCAGTAAATTTCTACAAGTTCAGGTCTTCCTAATTTGCTTTTAGTTATGTCATGAATCTGTAAGTACACGTGCCAGTTCTGGTGAGGAAATTGCAAGGATTATTAAGGATGGTTCATATAGTGCAGTAATATTTTTGGTGATTCTTTGTAGGTCACTGAATCAAAGACAAAAAAGTTTGCTCGTAAAGGAAGTACTTCATCTACCTCTTCTTCATCGTCTAGCTCAGTAGTGGACCCTTTGAGTAGTGTGCTGGATGGCAGTGACCCTTTGTCACTGTTTGCTGCAACAGCAGATCCCCTCACAGCTGCATCAATGATGACAGGAAAAAACTCGGTATTTTTATAAGTTATGTCTGTACAAATATATCTTACAAAAAATGCCATCTTTTTTAGTACATGAATGTTATCAATTTTACAGTTTATTCTTGCTATTTTGACTGGTTAACTACTGGCCAACGAAGAATGGTTCTGGGATCAATGGTAAAATGGTAATTTTGCTGTCAGTAATCAATGACCTAATCTTCCTGAATTAATTAACTCTTCTCGAGCTTCCAGCCGAGTACAGGTATTGATTATTACTGATGTTTCAATGACAAACTCTTCTATCTTTATCAGGGATGATTCCTGGGCAAGTCTAGTCTGGTGGTATTTATACCCCCATAGTCCAACCCTTCTGCTTGGTTAGTCCTCATCTAATCAAATTTCCAGTCTCCCACCTTGTTTACAATCAAATTAAGGGAGACCTTTGTGACCTTCATCTTTGTTAAAATTCCTTTCCTCTAGTTTAATCTTTCTGAACTTCAAAGTGAAAAGTAGATTTTGGAACATGGTTTGAATTTGATTGTGATAAAACTCTGCTGCTTTTGTCTGTCACTAAACTTCTTTTAACCATAATCGCGAAACATGTTCAGGAAGACTGACTTACCAAGTTTTGAAGGCCACGTTTGAAGGACTAAATGATTGTAACAACGCCTTTATTTGCTATTTTTATGTAGTAAAATGTGCGAAAAGGTTGTTAAAGGATTTTAAAAATAGTGTTGCACCTTGGTATTTTGTCCTGGAAAATGATTCTGATTTTATATATTAAGATTACTTTTGAATTCAGAGGCAAAGTAGTAGCAGCAATTAGCAAGTTTCCTAATTGCTAAATCCAACTTTTAAGAAGCTTGCTTTTTGTTTCTGTCTCTATTAGAACTGATGGTCCTTTCTTTCTGTCATATATTTTGGCTCAGTTACTTTACTACAATTTTTCTAATACATGCCTGTTGTATGTATCCCAGAACCTTTCTATTAACAACATATAACTCTGATTAAAAAGGCATAAGGCGCTTCCAGTTGCTACTCTTGTCACATTGGCTCATTTGGCCACACCCTATCAGTGATTTCCCTTTATCAGAGTATTCCTCCATTATCTTCCCTTTCCAGTTCTGGCAAACTTGAAACGGTAACTCTTTATCTTTCCTCATTTGTTGCATAACCTGCTGAGTGTCCCAGCGGTTTCTGTTATAGAATTATAGAAAAGTACAGCACAGAAACAGGCCCCTTTGCCTATCTAGTCCATGCTGAAACCATTTAAACTGCCTGCACCAGAACCATAGCACTCCATACCTCTATCATCCATGTACCTATCCAAGTTTCTCTTAAATGTTGAAATTGAGTTCACATGCATGATAGGGGTATGGAGTGATGGCAGCTTGTTCCACGCTCTCACGGCCCTCCGTTCTGAGTGAAGAAGTTTCCTCTCATGTTCCCCTTAAACTTTTCACCTTTTACCCTTAACCTATGACCTGTAGTTGTAGTTGCACACAACCTCAGTGGAAAAGATCTGCTAGCATTTACCCTATCTATATCCTTCATAATTTTGTATACCTCTATCAAATCTGTCAGTCTTCTACGTTCCAAGGAATAAAAATCCTAACTTACTCAATCTTTCCATATAACTCAGGTCCTCCAGACCGGGCAACACCCTTGTAAATTTTCTCTGTACTCTTTCAACCTTATTTACATCTTTCCTGTAGGAAGGTGATCAAAACTGCACACAATACTACAAATTAGGCCTCACCAATGTCTTATACAACTTCAACTTAATGTCCCATCTCCTGTAATCAATACCTTGATTTATGAAGGCCAATGTGCCAGAAGCTTTCTTTATGACCCTATCTACCTGTGAAACTATTGTCAATAAATTATGGACCTGTATTCCCAAATACTTTTGTTCTATCGCATTTCTCAGTGCTGTACCATTCACTGTGTAAGGCCTACCATGGTTGGTCCTACTGAAGTGTAACATCTCGCACTTGTCTGCGTCGCATTCCAAATTTTCAGCACCTTAGTTATTTTTGCTTTGCATATCCAAAATGTGCTTTAATAAATAGATTACTAATTTGAGTTCTTTTTCAAAATTGACTAGTGTTAGAAAATAGTTTTATAATCAATGGTATTAAAGGTACATTTAATTTCATTAATTCAAATTAGCGTTTCATCAGAGACCACACTTCTAAGAAGTGGATTATCTTTATACCTGCATTGTGAGTAGCCTGCCCTATTCTTGTTTTGCTGCTGATCTTTTTCATTATGTTATGTAGGATCCTGGTAAAAAGCAGCGTGACAAAGAAGAAGATACAGTGGGGATCGATTTTGAACCATGGTCTGCGAAGCGCTGTCATATACTTGCTCGATACACAACCACAGAGAAGCTGTCCATAGTAAGGGACAACTTTCTGTTTTCTATATTAACATTTGGCTTAATCCTTTACTGCTGCCTCAAAGTCTACTAATGCATTACGTTTAAATGATGAAACAATTTACAAAATAATATAATCATACTGTAGCGGTGTGCTACACGCAGCGCTAAAATAATGACACGGAGTCGGTAAACTGCAGTTAAAGAAGATTTTATTCGAACTTCGCGGCTTCGCTTTAAAGCCTCCCTGATCCCGCCCTCCCCGGGCGTGGATGCTGTAGGAGGCACGTACTCACAGTCCTGTGCAAGCTTTTCCCTTTGTTGGTGAAGCAGACCTGGCACCCTTTTGGGACTGGCCTTTATGCTGGCGTGCTGGCTATTTGTGAGCCGGTTCGAGTGCGCTAGGAAGTGGGTCGCCACAATACATGTTTTACGTATTTGCATCATATAATTATAATTTTACAGTACAAAATGTATGGCCTTGTTTTTGTGGGCATAATCATAACTTTTAAGATTTAATGTAAACACTTATTGTACACCAGGGATTCCCAGCCTAGGGTCTGCAGACCCTTCAGTTAATAGTAGGAGCCCACGACATTAAAACAGGTTTGGGACCCCTGTTGTACACCAATTCAGATATTCCCACTTAAGTGAGTTAGGAATGTAAGTAGTGAAGGAACATGGATCCAATGAGTTGTTTTTCTAATTGGTATTTGTTTTTCTTCAAAGTTTTGTGCGCTCTTTTATCAGTAGCATTTCATGAGCCTTTACAGAAAAGAAAGAAGCTATGAAAGATTGACATTTGTAAAAGACCCATGACAGTTGGTAGTTTCTTAGTTCAACAATTTTCTCCAGTGTGACTGAGAAAGTCAACATTACAAGAACAAATTTTGTGCAGCTTTTGCAAACATTACTCTCACATTTCATTGTCCATTCAATGTTTTAAGTTCAGATTTCCAGAACCCTAAAGAATTCACTATTGCTTTTGCTTTGTTTTCTACAGTGCAACTGTATTGTCATATTTTAGAAAAGATTCTGCTTTTTATATATCTTGTTTTTTCATTTACAGAATTTATTTATGGGATCTGAAAAGGGTGAGTGGCAGGAGTATATTTATTGAAATGTTTAATTGTTAAAGCTGCATTTGAGATTTTCAATGTTTATCTTAAATTGATTTTGTTGCATCTTGTAGGTAAAGCCACAAGTCCTGGATCAGCTGTCTCTGAAAAAGTGAGGACACGGTTAGAAGAATTGGACGACCTAGAGGAGGTAAATAATACTCTTCATTGGAGACAACCTTTTCAGAATTGTTTCAATAGGATAGAAGCAAATAAGAGTTCTTGTTGTCTTCAGCAGTTGGTAAATACTAGCAATAAATAATCAACGAGAATTATGATTGAAAGTTTATATTTTGACCATGTAGTTTGTCCATTTCAAAAGTGTTGTCCTTTGCATTTTATAGATTTTAAATATTTTTATCCTTTTTACCAGAGTTTCTCGGCTCAGTGGAGACTCTGTGATAGTGGTCACCAACCTTTTTAAGCCCAAGATCCACTACCTTGGCCTTAATGAAAGGCAAAATTGACTCCAAATTGATTAGTCACACTCATGTGCACTGGGGCAGAAAAGACTGGAAGTAAAACCCCACCACCCAGAAGTAGAAATAATGCATAAGCACCAGGGTACCACCCTTTTTTGCACCGTGGACCAGTTTAATATTGACATTATTCTTCCGGACCAGCCGATGGGGGTGGGGGGTGTGTTAAACACGACCTTCGCGGCTCTTGGCACTTAGCTGCTGTCCCACCCTGCTCACATTTTTTTCCGTGGAAAAAACTCAACAGGTGCTTGGACTCAAGGTACCGATGTAGTTTTGAGGGCTTCATTGCCACATTAGACAGCTTCCAGGCCCGAACTCCATCCTCTGCCCGCCCACTGCCAGACGCCCTGGCCAGGTGGGGTGAGAGGACAAGGTAAGGGCCGGAGGTCCCCGTGCCAGGGGCGCGGCAGTTGTAGTCCAGACAGAGCAACCAACCGAGCGAGGAGAGCAAGAGACACGCGCCTGCTCCCCTTGTAGGATCTGTCGACCAACAAGAGTTTGTTTCAGCAGATTGCAGCGAGGTAGCTGCTCTGATACTTACGAAACCTTGAGCCTGAATTAGGTCGTCTGTGAATATTTTAGCACCAGATTCCCCACGAACATTCGGTGTGCTAACAGGTTCAGAGGCGGCGCCAATCTGAGGACAGCGGCATTGGCACTTACTGCTGGCCGCGCTCCGGGCCAGTAGCATTGGCGGTTCCCACCGGCCGCGCTCCGGGCCAGTAGCATTGGCGGTTCCCACTGGCCGCGCTCCTGGCCAGTAGCTTTGGCGGTTCCCACTGGCCGCGCTCCGGGCCAGTAGCATTGGCGGTTCCCACCGGCTGCGCTCCTGGCCAGTAGCATTGGCGGTTCCCACTGGCTGCGCTCCGGGCCAGTAGCATTGGCGGTTCCCACCGGCCGCGCTCCGGGCCAGTAGCATTGGTGGTTCCCACCGGCCACTGGCTGCGCTCCGGGCCAGTAGCATTGGCGGTTCCCACCAGCCGCGCTCCGGGCCAGTAGCATTGGCGGTTCCCACCGGCCGCGCTCCTGGCCAGTAGCATTGGCGGTTCCCACTGGCCGCGCTCCGGGCCAGTAGCATTGGCGGTTCCCACCGGCCGCGCTCCAGGCCAGTAGCATTGGCGGTTCCCACCGGCCGCGCTCCTGGCCAGTAGCATTGGCGGTTCCCACCGGCCGCGCTCCGGGCCAGTAGCATTGGCGGTTCCCACCGGCCGCGCTCCGGGCCAGTAGCATTGGCGGTTCCCACCGGCCGCGCTCCGGGCCAGTAGCATTGGCGGTTCCCACCGGCCGCGCTCCGGGCCAGTAGCATTGGCGGTTCCCACTGGCCGCGCTCCGGGCCAGTAGCATCGGGTCTTCACGCCGGCCACGCTCCGGGCCAGTAGCATTGGTGGTTCCCACTGGCCGCGCTCCGGGCCAGTAGCATCGGGTCTTCACGCCGGCCACGCTCCGGGCCAGTAGCATTGGCGGTTCCCACCGGCCGCACTCCGGGCCAGTAGCATTGGCGGTTCCCACCGGCCGCGCTCCAGGCCAGTAGCATCGGGTCTTCACGCCGGCCACGCTCCAGGCCAGTAGCATTGGCGGTTCCCACCGGCTGCACTCCGGGCCAATAGCATCGGGTCTTCATGCCGGCCACGCTCTGGGCCAGTAGCATCGGGTCTTCACGCCGGCCACGCTCCGGGCCAGTAGCATCGGGTCTTCACGCCGGCCACGCTCCGGGCCAGTAGCATCGGGTCTTCACGCCGGCCACGCTCCGGGCCAGTAGCATTGGCACTTCCTGCTGGCCGCACTCCGGGCCAGTAGCATTGGTGGTTTCCACCGGCCGCACTCCGGGACAGCAGCATTGGTGGTTCCCACCGGCCGTGCTCCGGGCCAGTAGCACCAGCTCTTCCCGCCGGCCGCGCGTTTAGGCAACTGATGACCTTGCACAGGTTCAAGTTCAACAGTGGCTGTGACAGGGAGTGAGGAAAGATGCAAGTGACTCATATTGTTTCCTCGCGGCCCGGTGGTTGGGAACCACTGAAGTACACTGTGTAGTGCGGGGGAGCTATGCGCATGCGCACTGGGCAGACAGAACGGAACGAAAACCCCACAGCCCGGAAACAATCTCACAACAGTATTTGTGTATTTATTTTTCATTTTTTTTCGGAATCTACTGGGAAAGTCTCAAAGATCGACCAGTCAATCAAGATCGACGGGTTGGCAAACACTACTCTATGATATCTGAAACAGCTGGATTTGGGCACATAGTCGTTATATTTTTCTTTGTATATGCTGCAGTGCATATTCAAAAAAATGTTTACTGATGGTATTGAGGAAGTTTGCTATTTGTACTATAGAATGTTGACTTAGAAATTCTTCGAGTTTGTAAGTTAATCTCCCATGTATGTTTTAGACAGAAATATAACCTGTGTACCAGTATATTGTATTTTGGATGAGAACTGTCTTCACCATTCTCTTACTTTCAACCCAGCTTGGTAGTTAACTTGCTGTTCTCAGGGCTATTTGGAATAACTCTGGTGATCATTGCAAAGTCTGAGGATTTTTTTTTCCCTAGCTGGGCCATCAGTAGTTCAGTGCTGCAGTTAATATTTTTCATCATTACCTATAAACTGACTTCCAATGGATATTTTTCCAGTAAACATAAACCTTCATTCAGAAATGTTGAAGGCTTCAACAGACCTCATTTGGAATATTGTCAGCAAATTTAGGCCCCATGTATCTAAGTAAAGATGTGCTGTCATGGAGAGAGTCCAAACGAGGTTCACAAAAATGATTCCCAAGAATGAAAGGGCTGACAGAAAAACCAGGAAACCTAGCAACAGGGAGGTACCTGATGCCTACCACCTGTTACCCTATATTTCCAGTTTCTGGGAGTATCGCTGGGATCCTGAAGAAATACTGGATCAATACCATCCACAAACCCATAAGGAAGCTCAAATCCCAGCTTCTGCTGGTCAAAGATGCTCTAAGACTCAGGATGGTTAGCCTTTACAGGATTTCCTGTGAATGCGGAGTGGTGTATATCAGCCAGAAACCTGCATCAAGGAGTACAGGAGGTGTATCCATTTGGGTTACCTGGAGAAATTGGTGGTAGGAGAACACTGCATTTGCAACGACCACACAATTGACTTTGATGGCACAGAACTACTGTGCTGTACCAGTGGCTTTTGGGACTGCTTGGTGAAGGAAGCCATTGAAATAAGCCAAGAGAATAAAAATTTCAGCAAAGACAAAGGTCTTGCTCTTAGTAACAATTTTAAAAAAGGTGGGACAGTGGAAACCTCATTGGTTGAGGATTAACCAAACAGGAGTTAAGTCTATACACCCCTGGACAAGACATGACTAGGCATTATCCCTGATGAAGATGCAGAGTTTGTCATCAAAATGTCAGTTAAAATCGACATCCAGACCTGGCTGGAAGCCTGAAAAGAGTTTATCCGCTGGGGGTTTCCGGAGCCAGCGTAGCAAGCTCACAGCTTTCTACTCCATACATCTTTGGAATGTGGGAGGAACCCAGAGGAAACCCACACAGTCACAGGAAGAATGTATAAACTCCTGACAGACGGCGGTAAGGATGAACCCTGATTGCTAGCCCTGTCATGTGATATGCTAGCCACTACACGCTATGCTACTCCCAAAGGCTGTAGAATGGAGTTGAAAAATATATCAGCTACAGTTGAATGGTGGAGTAGACTGAATGGGTTGTGTGGCCTAATTCTGCTCCTATACCTTCGGGTTTTGTGTTACTATGATTTTATTTTCTTTGCCTAACTGTTTGGACTGCCTCACAACATCCGTTTTATAAACATCCTATTTATATGCTGACCTATAAACTTGAGAGCTATTTAGTTAATCAGATAGTGTTCTTTATGCAATAATGCAAAAGTGTGCCACAGTTTATGTCTGTTTCTATGTCAGTGTCTGCATGCAGTCTAAGGGTGTGAATATTAGGTTAGCTGCAACAAGCTAAATTATGTTGGGGAAATGATCTCGTATCTTCAATAATGGTATTTTTAAAATTTTGTTTGACTGTTGGAAGTTAGCATTTAACAAAAGTTGGCCTTTGACAAGATCCTGTATGGGAGGTTGGTAAGGAAGATTCAGTCGCTTGGCATTCAAGATGAGATAATAAATTTAATTAGACATTGGCTTCACAGAGGAAGCCAGAGTGTGGTAATAGATGGTTGCCCCTCATGAGTAGCAGCCTGTGACCAGCGGTGTACCACAAGGTTCCATTATTGTTTGATCTGGATCAGCAAATTTGTGGATGACACCAAAATTGGGGTTTAATAGACAGCAAAGAATGCTATCAAAGCCTGCAGTGGGATCTGGACTGACGTGAAAGAATAGGTTATTTAACCAGTTGTATAAGGTGGAATTTCTTCTGGCTGTCTATATTTTAATGGTGACCCTTAATTGAGATCTATGCTCTTATTTCCATTCACGCTCTTGAGTTACTTTTCGCTTGTATTGCTTCCTGGTTTGCCTTCATATTTTCAATAGTTTCCTCTCTCATCACTTCGCATCTATTCTACATGCACCACATAATCCAGTTTACACAAAAATAACAACTGTAATTGTTATTTCCAAGCTATGTCACAATTTTGTTTAAATTCAACAAATTACTTTTAAATTTAGCTTCTGGAACTTCAGAATCGGAACAAGTTTCATGGCATGTATCAGTGATATTAAACTAGATTCCGATTCTGACTCAAATTAATTTTAAATCTGGCTTCAGGAGCTTGTAGTCTGACTGCACTCCTTGAGATTGGAAGTGAAAATTGTTAATTGAACCTTTTGTGCAAATTCAGAAAGAACTCCATTGGGGATAGATGAGAGGGATCAGAAGATGAGCAAAACCGCTTGAAAAAAGTGAAGGAGGTCCTTTATTAATCCAAAAGAAGAGGGAAAATGAAGAAATTATGTATTAATATTTGTGGCTGTCTTGGATATGCCTTGAATGCTCAATAGATGAACTTCAGAGATTTTTTGACTAAAAAAGTAATTTGCTATTTTTTACTTGGTTGCTTCAATTTTCTAATAAGTTATGTAATTCCTAATAAACTTTTAATTATCTTTATGATGACTTACTAATGGGATCATGCGATACAAAACTTTGAAATTTAATTATTTCGTATATCTTAAAGAAAATTCTAATTGCATTGAAGTTTAGCTCGTTTTGAAAAAAAGAAACCTCCCTTAGTTGTTTACAAAAAAAGAAACTCTGAATTAATATTTGCAAAGAGTTAACCATTCAAGTTAATTCTCCATCTTGTCATCAAACTGCTAACTGTAAATTCAGTGTCCTCAGCTTTTTTCTCCGTCTGAAGTTGGAATGGTAATTGCCACTCAGAAGTATTATTTTACAAGAATATATTCCCTTGTTTAAAGGGAAAAAAATGTATTTTGGACCGTATGTCAAAGTCGTTTTGTTGATAAATCAAATGCAACTATATAGTTAAAATCTTGATTTAATTTGTTATCTTGAATGAAAATATTAAATTTCACTAATAACTTTTGATTTACACTGGCAGTAAAAATAACCAAACTCTAATGGGTAATAAGGCTCATTTGTACCAAAATGCACAGCATATTTAAAGTTCTGTAGATGAAGTAGTTATTCTTCACATTCAGGCTGAAAATTAGGTAAATGTAGACCAGTGAATCATCCTTAATTGCGTCCACGACTACATTCAATGTTTGTGCATTAAAACAGCTTTCTGATATTATCAGGTGAACATTGACTTTAAAAATTGAGCCACTGATATAATTTCAAAATTTTACAAGAACTATATAATTTGAAATTAATTGTTGCTTTCAATGTAGGATTTTAACTTATTTGTTTGCTATTGATATTTTTTGGTGTGTGTATACATTTTATTTTAATTAATTAATTATCATTCTTTTTGCTTACACAAGGGTTCACAGAAAGAACTTCTAAACTTGACCCAGCAGGATTATATAAACAGGATTGAAGAGCTAAACCAGTCATTGAAGGATGCCTGGGCTACAGATCAAAAAGTGAAAGCACTAAAAATAGTTATTCAGGTCAGCTTTAAGCTACAAATGTAAATTGTAAATATTCTTACTAATATTGTCAAACTAAACATGTTCATATCTCTCATCAGATTCTTTCTTCTTCCACCCTTTACTTTTTCCACCCATCCCTGTCCAACTTCTTACTTCATCCCCCCTCCACCACCCACCTGGCTTCACCTTTCACCCTCTCACTTGTATTTATTCCCCTCCCCTCACCTTATTCTGGCTTCTCCTCCCTTCCTTTCCAGTCCTGATAAAGGGTCATGGCCCAAAACATCAATTGTCTATTCCTTTCTGTAGCTGCTGCTTGGCCTGCTGCGTTCCTCCAACATTTTGGATATGTTACTATGTTCTTATTGTTCTTATAATAATACTGTATTGTGATATCCTACCTAATGCAGTATTTGTTCATATAACAATGCATCAGCTCACAACTAGTGTGACTAGTATTGTGGTTGGATACAGCAGATTCCAGTTCATTATGTTCTAAAGGGCAGTTTGTGTACAAGAGCAACTGGGGACCCCTCTACATTAGTGTGACTTGACATGGATTGGACTCTATGTTGTCAAGTACCTTTGGTCTTTCTGCTGCAAAAGGCAAGATCTCCTTTTGGCCACCTATTTTAGTTTGATTTTGCAATGCCGATCTGATGTGTCTCTCCACATCCTTTTCTACTGCCACAGTGAGTCCAAACTCAGGTTAGAAGAACACACCTCATATTCCATCTGGGTAGCCTATGACCAGATGGCATGAACATTGAGCTTTCTAACTTCTTGCATTTACTACTCTGACTCCCAGCTTCTTACTTCAGAGTCAAGCTTATTAACACTGACCTCTGTAATGAGTTCTACGTTGTCCCCATGACTGCGTGAGTTTCCTCTAAAGATGTACCAGTTTCTGGGTTAAGTAGTCATTGTAAATTGTCCTGTGATTAGACTAGGGTTAAATCGGGGGTGGCTGGGCAATGTGGCTGGAAGGGCCCATTCTAGACTGTATCTCAATAAAAAAATATGTTGTGAAATTTGTTGTTTTGCAGTGGCAGTACAGTGCAATACATAAAAGTTACTGTAAGTTCCAATGAGAATATATAAACAATATAAATAAAAACAAAAAAAAACAAAAGAGAGCAAAGTAATGAGGTAATGTTTATGGGCCATTTGGGTAATCTAATGGCAAAGCTAAAAATGTCACCTGCTTGCTTGTACTCTTTCTCCCCCCCCCCCCACCTTATTCTGGTTTCTCCCTTCCTTTCTAGTCCTAATAAAGCGTCTTGGCCCAAAATATCAACTGTTTATTCTCTTCTGTAGATGCTGCCTGACTTGCAGAGTTCCTCCAGTATTTTGTGTGTGTGTATTGGGCAATAAATGCTACCATGTCAACAAATCCTGAACCTTGACAATACCGCAATTATCTTGTTGTTCAAGTATTAACAGTTTCAATATTTTTACTGTGGAGGTAAAGCCTATTTTCTGCTGCCCCTTGTGTATTGACATTTAACTTTGTTCTATTTACAGTGTTCAAAGCTGCTGTCTGATACCAGTGTGATTCAATTTTATCCAAGCAAATTTGTTTTGATCACTGACATTCTGGATACTTTTGGTATGGAGGCCATTAAGAAGTTCCTTTGGTGTTATTTTCAATACCTCATTTAAATTGTCAAATAAAAGTTTCTCATATGCAATATTTTGTCATAAGTACAGTAAGTCCTGTTTGAAGGCAGCTAGTGTTCTCAGTATATTTGTTGTGTGGGAAAATGAAGATAAAAGTGAGGAAAATAATTCATTGAAGGCTACAATTGTAAAAAAATTTGAGTTGATAAACTTCCATCATCAAACATTTTCTTTTTAAGCATTAGAATAAGTTTATCTTAATTCTACCTTTTAAATTACTGTCCCCCTTAAAAGATACTGCATTATGATGCCTGCAGTGTTTCCAGGAACTGGTTGAATACTGATTTCATTTCAGTAATCACTCACGAGGATGTTGATTTAATATGGAATAAAATTTCCTTGTGCTCATAAATTTGTACCTTTTTGAAATTTATTTGAATCAAGATATTTGTTAATTGCAACAAATCAATTAGATCTTGCCCCTGTGCTTTTAAGTAACCTTACTTAAAACCACAGGAACCTTGCAACTGAGTAATCACAACAGTGTCTGCAGTTGAGTGGGAATTTCAACCTTTCAGATTATAGATTCAACTTTTATCACTTTTAAAAGTACTGGTTTTCAAATTTTGTATCTATTACATATACACAGCATTTCTGATATGGCTACCTTTCGGGATGAATGATTAAAAGATAAAGAATGATTAATTTTATTTGCACCTGTACATTGAATCACTGAAACATACAGTGAAACGTTTTGTTTGTGTCAATGGCCAGCACAGTCCGAAGTCAACTAAAAATTGCTGGAGACAACTAGAAGTGTCGCAGTACTTCCAGCAGCAATGTAGCATGCCCACAACTTACAACACTATGCCTTTTAATATATGTGCACATATAACTTTGTTCAAAGCTCTCTTGGTACATATGGGTGCTAGACTTCAAGCCATCTGTCACAGTTTAAACAAAGTGGACCGAGACTTTATTATCTATATTCTAATATTGAGAATTGTTCTCAACCTTGTATCTGCACAATTTAGAGTGCTAATTAATTTAATGTCACTAAAAAGGCTATAAGATTTGGGAGCAGAATTATGCCATTCAGCTCATCAAGTCTGCTCTGCCATTTCATCATGGCTGATTTATTATTCCTCTCAGCTCCGTTCTCCTGCCTTCACCTCATAACCTTTGATGCCCTGACTAATCAAGAACCCACCAAACTCTGTTTTAAATATACTCAGTGACTTGAACTCCACAGCTGTCTGTGACAATGAATTCCACAGATTCACCACCTTCTAGCTAAAGAAATTCCTCCTCATAACAACAGTCTTACTGAAGGGTTTCGGCCCAAAATGTCGTCTCTTTACTCTTTTCCATAAATGCTGCCTGGTCTGCAGAGTTCCTCCAGCATTTTGTGTGTGTTGCTTGGATTTCCAGCATCTGAAGATTTTTTTCTGTTTGAAATCCCTCCTCACCTCTGCTCTAAATGAATGTCCCCCTATTCTGATGCTGTGCACTGTGGTCCTAGACTCACCCACTAAAGGAAACATCCACTCTGCATCCACTCTATCTAGGCCTTTCAATATTCGATAGGTTTCAGTGAGATACCTCCTATTCTTCTAAACTCCAGTAAGTACAGGTCCACAGCCATCAAACTCTCCTTGTCCATTAACCTGTTCATTCCTGGAATCATTCTTATGCACCTCCTCTGGACCCTCTCCAACACATCTTTTCTTAAACAAGGGGCCAAAAACTGCTCACAATACCCCGTGCGGTTTGACCAATGCCTTACAAAACCTCAGCATTACACCCTTTTATATTCTAGTCCTCTTGAAATAAACATTTATATTGCTTTTGCCTTCAGTACCACTAACTCAACCTACAAGTTAACCTTTAATTCCCTAAAGGTTAACTCCCATTGCACCTTGGATTTTTAAAATTTGCTCCCCGTTTAATAGCTTACACTTTTATTCCTTCTACCAAGGTGCATGACCACAGACTTCCTGATGCTGTATCCAATATGCCACTTCTTTGTCCATTCTTTCAATCTGTCTAAGTCCTTCTGCAGACTCCTGGCTTTCAATACTACCTGTCTCTCCACCAATCTTTGTATCATCTGTAAACTCAGGCCCACAGCTATCAATTCCATCATCCAAATCGTTGACATATAATGTGAAAAGAAGTGGTCCCAGTACCGACCCCTTTGGAACACCACTTGTTACTTCCAACCAGAAAAGGCCCCATATATTCCCACTCTTTTCTTCCTGCCCGTCAGCTAATCTTCAATTCATGCTAGTGTCTTTCCTGTAATATCTTGTGCTGTTACCATGTTAACAACCTCATGTGTGGCACCTTGTCAAAAGCCTTCTGAAAATCCATGTGAGTAACATCTACTGACTCTCCTTTATCTATCCTGTCTGTTATTCAAAGAATTCCAATAGATTAATCAGACAAGACTTCCCCTTAAGAAAACCATGCTGACTTTGGCTTATTTTATCTTGTGCCTCCAAGTACCCTGAAGCCTCATCCTTAATAATGGACTCAACATCTTTCCAACCACTGAAGTCAGACTAACTGACCTATAATTTCTTTTCTTGCACCTCCCTCCATTCTTAAAGAATGGAGTGGCATTTTCAATTTTCCAGTCTTCCAGAACCATTGCAGAATATAGTGATTCTTGAAAGATCACTACTAATGTCTCCGTAAACTCTTTAGCTACCTCTTTCAGAACCCTGCAGTGTAGTCCATCTGGTCCACGGATGTCTACTTTCAGACTTTTCAGCTTCCCAAGCACTTTCTCCTTAGTAACAGTAACTCTACTCACCTCTGTACCCTGGCACTCTTGAATATCTGTTATACAGCTTGTGTTTCCCACAGTGAGAACTGACGCAAAATACTTACTGAGTTTGCCTGCCATTTCTTTATCCCCCATTACTACCTCTCCAGTGTCATTTACTAGAGGTCCAATATCCACTTTCGCCTCTTTTCTCTTCCTGTAGCCAAGTCATTAATGTATATTTCAAAAAGATGAGGTCCCAATAAAGATTTTGTAGGAATGTCAGTGGGCTTTATTCACATTCATATGAGTTTATTTCTTTTATGCCATTCCTGTGTTCCTTCATCTTGCAAACCAATTCCTTTAAACTTAATTTTCTGACCATGCTTTCAGAGTAAACATATCCTTTTGATCAAATTAGACTTTAGTGGCCTTTTGGAAGAGTTGCTTCACAATCTGTTTTAGTGGAAAAAATTAAAATGAATTGTTTCTCACTTTTTGATTACAGGTAAATTAGTGTATGAGCGGATTTTGTCCATGTGCACAAGGAGTCGAATTTCCCTTTCTGGAAACTCTGTGTCAGGTAGTTTTCATAAAAGTATTAAATGTTTGTTAATTTATGACCTCTTTAAATCACTGCACAGTTTGACATGATGCATTAGTATAATGGATGGATATTCTAGTTCTGACTTTTATGCAAGTATGCCTGCAGCAAAGATGCCTCCAAATAAGACTATAAAGATGGTTTGTACAAAAATTGAATGTGACCTAGTTGTTTGAAATAGAAGCATCTTTTGTACAGAATATTAGTGTGAAGGAATATAGTTCTATATTTCAGCCTTTTGTAACTATTATATTTGAGATACAGATAACTTCTGTCAAGATGACGTGAATGAAACTGCAAAAGAAACCTGTCTGAATTGGTTCTTCAAGATTGCATCGATTAGAGAGCTCATTTCAAGATTGTATCCTTGTACAAATGAACTTCTGTGCCTATTGGAATGGGCAGCCCGTAACACACAACTACCCACAAACAGAAGCTTTATAAAATGAGCTTGGAAAACTGATGATAGTGGCATTCTACCTTTATATACATATTGTTTTGGTTCAGAGTCATTCTGATAGGTGATTACCATCAAATTTGTTGTACTGTATTCATTTGTAGCTAAAGGAAATTTAAAAAAAATGTTCCTTTGATTTCAAAGTCTGGATGAACATCAATAAATTGTGAAATTTTCCATTCTATAGAACTAAATTTGTCAGTAACACTGGATTGCTCTGTCTCTTTTTGAGATTATCATGGAGAACCTCCCATTTAAAGAGTGAACGGAATTATAAATATCCGAATCAGATTTATTGTCACTGCTATATGTTGAGACATGTCTTATTTGGCAATATATAAAATAATTACTATAGGTTACAATACAAAATATAAAAATTAATTTAGTGTAAAAATGAGAGCAAAATAGTAAGATGGTGTTCATGGGTCTATGCAACATTCAGAAATTTGGTGGCAGATGTCACACTCTTGAGTGTGAGTCTTCATGCTCCTTTACCTCCTCTCTGATGGTAGTAATGAGAGAACATGTCCCAGGTGGTGAGGGTCCTTAACGATGGATGCTGTCTTCTTGAGGCAGTCTTTTGACATTGTCCTCAGTGGTGGGGAGACTAGTGCCCATGATGGGGCTGGGTGAGTCTACAGCCCTGTGCAACTATTTATGATCTTGTGCATGGGAACCTCCATGCCAAGTGGTGATACAGTCAGTCAGAGTGCTGTCTATGGTACATCTGCAGAAATGTCTTTGGAGAGATACCAAATTTTCTCCATCTACTAATGAAGTATGGTCACAGGCATGCCATTCTTTCTTAAGCCCAGGGTAAATCCTTTGAGATAATGATGCTCATAAAACTCTTGACGATGGAGGCTGTATTAGCAAAGAAATTTGTGGGGAAATGATGAAGTGAATGGCCGTGAAGAATGGAAGGCTGGAGAGAGAGACCCTGAAGGCAAGGGTGATCTGGAGTTGGATACTTGGAACGCGAGGGATAGATGTTTTGAACATCACAAAGATTTAAGTGTTGGAGAGAAAGTGGGTAATGTGGGAGTAGGGATGTGAATTTGTATGGACTGGGTTCACAGGTAGTTGAGAGTATGATCAAGAAATTGAGGTTTTTGCAGAGACGGACTACAACTGAATAGGAGCTTGCGGGGAGGGGAAGGAGACTAATATTGGAGAGAAGGACTAAGGCTGTGAGCACATCCACGATGAGGGCATTGGCCTTGTGGTCTAGAGGAAGGAAAATGGGAAATGAATTTGGTGTGTGATAGGGACAGGTTGGGGCTCTAGCAAAAATAGAAATGGGAAAGAGAGGTAGATGTGACTGGGGAAGTCTTGATGGGACAGGGAATTTAGTGGGAAACACATAGAGCTGGACTTTTTTGGTAGGATAAATTGGAAGTTTTGGCTTTAAGAGCTCAGAATTAAAGCTTAGAGAAGGGCTGGTTGAGGAATATAGGCTAGGGGTTGGGTGAACAGGCTTGTGAAAAGATGATTGAGGAGTAGAGGCTCAAAGGAGAGGATGGAAAGGTGACAAGATGCTTGGGAGATTAGAAATTGGAAAGAAAAACAACTTGGGATACAACATTAGAAAAAGGTGACTAGGTACTTGGAGAAAGTGTTAGGCAGTTGTTGAGCAGTGGTCTTGAATCAAGGGCAGAGAGAAAGTGGATGAAATAAAGAGAAGAATTAAATATCTTTTGAGGTTGTGTATCAGGTTAGCCATTTACTGCTTTTCATATGATGGAAAAGTTATCTGCCTTAAGATTATCTTAGTTATGTGGAGGTGGCCATATTAAAGTGTAATACATTCCTTTCCAAAACGTAAGTATGCTTAAATTTTTACTCTTTCCATTTCGGTACTTTCAAATCAAATGTATTTCTCATAAAATGTTAGTCAAAATTTTGATCAAAGTGTTATGATGAAGTTGTTCACTTGAAAGTTTTTCATTAATTTTCTTTGGTTTTTAATACATGATAAATGCATCTTTATCAAGTAATGTATCTACTTTTTAAAGTGGTATCTCTGAGACACTTCCACGTTTGACATCTATGATAAGGGGCATTGGTGATCCATTGGTTGCTGTGTATGCTCGAGCTTATCTTTGCAGGGTAGGCCACAATGTTTTCAACTTTTTAGATTATCTAACAAAGTTTGTTTTTGGCTGATTTATACACACCTTACTTCTTGGCTTTGATCTTTTGCTTTCTCCCACAGGTTGGAATGGAGGTGGCACCCCATCTGAAGGACAACTTGAATAAGAATTTTTTTGATTTTCTCTCCACGTTTAAACAAGTATGAAAATAGCTTAGACTGTTGATGAATGAAAATAATTTTAGCCTTCTTGCATTCATTGCTCAGCTCTGATTATGATAATGTGTGGCTACATGAAGTTGCATGTATTTATTTAGAGAATCTGAAACTGTATAATCAAGTGTTTCTCTAGTTTTATAGGAGCAGAGGCATAGGAACGGCAATTATTATAAATCTCATTTATTTCCACACTTTTTCCAATTTATTATGTCTACAGCAATGACAGAACCTCCTTCTTGTATAGGCAAACACGAGGAAATCTGCAGATGCTGGAAATTCAAGCGACACACACAAAATGCTGGTGGAACACAGCAGGCCAGGCAGCATCTAAAGGGAGAAGTGCAGTTGACGTTTCCCTTTGTCAGGATGTTGGCCCGAAATGTCGACAGCGCTTCTCCCTATAGATGCTGCCTGACCTGCTGCATTCCACCAGCATTTTCTGTGTGTTGCTCCCTCTTGTATATTCTATTTGTCAGTAATTACAATATATCCTCATTATTTTCAAGGTAGAGTTGCTGCCTTTTGGCAGGAATGTTTAATTATAGGGAAATTGTTTAACTGGGAATTACAGTTGTCATTTAAAAAGTCTGATTTTAAAATCAGCGCAGCTCACACAAGCTCATGGAGGATTGCAGCAGGTTAGGTGAGGCAGCATCTGTGGAGGGAAGTGAACTGTTGACGTTCTGGAGTCTTGAACCAAAATGTTGATTTTTCATCTCCTCCATAAATGCTGCCTGACCTGCTGAGTTGTTGCAGTATTTTGTGTTTGTTGCTCAAGGTTTGCAGCATCAATTGAATCTCTTGTGTCTCCATTTTAAAATCAATATTTGACTTTTAAAATATTAACTAAATTACCTGTGATTTACACTTGTGTCTGTCAAGCTGCATAAAATTTGTGTACCTATTTTCTACCTTGAAATTTATTTCAAAATGCTTTAAGACTTTATTATTGTGGGCTTTTGTGCATTATTTGAAACCTAAAGTGACCCATTAAACCCAATATCTGTTACAATATGTTGGCTCTATAATTAGAATGCATCTTTTCATTGTATAGTTTTGACTTAATATTAACCAAAGTAAAAGATTGCAAGGTTTATGTGACTTGTAAAACAAGTGCTTCAGATTAATGAAATCTTTGCACTGACATAGTGTCGACAGCATTTTAGGAGTAACATTAGTTGAGGATTATGATTACATTGCTATGACTGTGCATCATGAATATGTTTTGGTCAACCTATGTCTCATTTTGCTTTCTTGCCTCTAACAGTCACACTGATTCTGAACTGCCACACTGGTAGACGGTTTTAAACTGTAAAATAGAGTGCCTGTATTGATTTCAAATTATTTATACTTTTCATATTATTTGCGGATGGACTTTTCATAATTAATGGTGACACTGATATAATTGAAAGTTTAAAACATTGTAAGATATTCTTGCTGTTTATTTAGATGAATGGCAAAACAGCATCAGCAATCAACAGAATGGCAGATTCAAAATCAGTCACTTTTCCTAAGCAGTATTTGTGATCAACATCTCCACCAACTAACCCATCCCTCCACGCCTCCAATTACCTTTAGTTTATTATTTTGTGTCAGTCACCTTATGTAAAGATACTCCTGTGCCTAACATCATTTTATGGATGTGATTCAATCTATGTCATATTAGTAGGCCTCCATAGGTTAGGGTCGACCATAGATGTTACTTCCTAGCTATCTTGATACGTAACAATATGGAGAGCAAGCTGTTGCCCACGTAGCAAGCTTCCCCTCTCCACGCATCTGATAAACCCAAAGGAATGGCAGGGTTTCATTTAAGGGACTCCAGCTCTAGACTTTTCCCTTGCGGTTTACTGCTGACCCCTTCCCTATGAGCAGGTATGGCCACAAGTCAGTGAAGGTTTGAGATCTGAGCTTTTTTTTCCTCCTAGAAGGGTTGCTAATCAAGGCTGATGAACCCCATCTGCCTGAAGTGACTGGTTTTAAGGCACCAGTAACCCATTTTGCCCCTTCTCCTGTCAGTCGAAGTAGTTCCACCGGGCGTAATAGCTAAGCCATACGTGAAGGCCAGGAGCTAGTCCGTTGTAAGAGGCTATTTGAGGCGCATACCATTGAGAGCATTTAATAGGTAGTGGGAGCTTGTCCCCATTACCAACCCCTGGCTATAACAACCTTAGAAACCAATTTATATCAGAGTCATAGAAAAGTACAGAACAGATACAAGCTCTTTGGCCCATCTAATCAGTGCAAAGCCATTTAAGCTGCCTACTACCATTGATCTGCACCGGGACCATAGCCCTCCATACCCCTGCAATCCATGTACCTATCCAAACTTCTCTCAAACATTGAAATCAAACTTGCATGCAACACTTGCGCTGGCAGCTCATTCCACTCTCTCAAGACCCACTAAGTGAAGAAGTTTCCTCTCATGTTCCCTTTATACTTTTCACCTTTCTCTCTTAACCAATGACCTCTAGTCCCATCCAACCTCAATAGAAAATGGCTGTTTGTATTTACTCTATTTATACCCTTCACAATATATAAGCTAATTTATGTATTTATATTTTTTGCATTTTTAAAAGTATTATTGTGTTCTTTATGTTTTGTGTCCTTTTTGTGCTGCATTGGATCTGGAGTAACAATTATTTCATTCTCCTTTACACTAGTGTACTGGAAATAACATGAAAACAATCTTGAAGCTGCTTTTTACCATGGCGTCATCTGCTAGTTTATGATTTATCTTATGTAAAGAAAAAAATTGCAGTTGTCACCACACTCTGGTTGTTGTGGATTAAACCCATTTGCACCTAAAAGGTTGCATTGATGGTCACGTTGAATAGAAGGTCTTTGGTTGAGTGTTTGTAGTGTCACGGTTCAATTTTCTATTAATGGTGCATTACTCACACCTTTCCTGCAACATGAATCATGGAGTCTCTTAATGTCACTCTTGTTTCTTTCAGCTTTCATGAGACTGCCAGATTTAGTCCTTGCTTTACTCACGATTGTAGCCAGAATATTTCCAGTTTAGTTTCTCTTCTAAGCCTTGCAGTGTTTGGGAATCCATGAATAATCCACCATTGACCTTTTTTTAATTTAAATGCTTGACTGCAGTGAGTTTTCATTTGTTTAGGGCAATGACATGTTTCACATTATTTCTTGACCACCTACTTGTGACGTGGTTGTGTTAGTAAACACAGTATAACACTTAAAATAGTTTCAGGAGGATATAAATACGCTGGTGCTGAAACAGTTAAGAAAAAGTAATTAGTGGGATGAGAAAGGATTTGAGAAAGTTTTTTGACTGAACGTAGCATGAGGAATAATTTAAAACGTAACTTCAGGAGAAATTTATTCTGCTGAAATACAAAACAAGTTAAGCTTGCCATTAGTGAAACAAGATGGTGAACAAAACTTGTGCTTAAGGAAAATCTGCATCACATGAAGAGGTTTGGAAATATACACTTTCTGACAAAGAGTGAACGAAGGACTAAGATCATTGTTGTAAGTATAACCAGGTGTACAAGAAAGACAAATAAATAAAGTAAAATTGCATAGCAATTTAAATTTAAATTAAGGTAGCATTATTAATTTGCTACACAGAAGTCCCGTTACTTTCCCTCTGTATTTTCTTAGAAACTAGCAGGCAGGGCATAGGAACAAAGAACGAGGGAACGAGGGAAGCTAACTATTCTCTAAACTCTGAGGACTCTGTGCTGCGCAGGTTGACTCTGTGGTTAAGAAGGCATACGGTGTATTGGCCTTCATTAATCGTGGAATCGTGGAGCCGAGAGGTAATGTTGCAACTATATAGGATCCTGGTCAGACCCCACTTGGAGTACTGTGCTCAGTTCTGGTCGCCTCACTGCATGAAGGATGTGGAAGCCATAGAAAGGGTGCAGAGGAGATTTACAAGGCTGTTGCCTGGATTGGGGAGAATGCCTTATGAAAACAGGTGAAGTGAACTCAGCCTTTTCTCCTTGAAGCGATTGAGGATGAAAGGTGACCTGATAGAGGTATATAAGATGATGAGAGGCATAGATTGTGTGAATAGTCAGAGGCTTTTTCCCAGGGCTGAAATGGTTGCCACAAGAGGGACACAGATTTAAGGTGCTGGGGAGTAGGTACAGAGGAGATGTCAGGGTTAAGTTTTTTACTCAGAGAGTGGTGAGTGTGTGGAATGGGTTGCCGGCAATGGTGGTGGAGGCGGATACGATAGGGTCTTTTAAGAGACTTTTGGATAGATACGTGGAGCTTAGAAAAATAGAAGTCTATAGGTAAGACTAGTAATTTCTAAGGTAGGGATATGTTAGGTACAACTTTGTGTGGGCCGAAGGGCCTGTATTATGCTGTAGGTTTTCTATGTTTCTAATATAACACATGATTCAGAAGGATAGCTTGAAGTGAGATGAGATGCAGTGTCCTACCTAAGCTTGACTGATAGTTCATTTATTTGTCCCTTTTCTCCATTGTTATAAATAGTTTTGATACCCTTATGCCATGTTCATCTCTGGTAAATGGAATTACACCAGAGGACTCATGGATACCAAATGTGATTTGGGTCTAGTCAGTTTAACACCAGTTCAAGAGAAAAAAAAAGTGGAATGGTTCCTAATGATGGTAAAAAGAAATGGCACAATTACTACATTTAAGACCATAAGAATTAGGCCATTTGGCCCATCAAGCCTACTCTGCCACTTCATTATGGCTGATCCATTTCCCTCTCAGCCCCAATCTCTTGCCTTCACCCCGTATTCCTTCATGCCATGATTAATCAAGAATTTATCAACTTCTGCCTTAAGCATACCCAATGAGTTGGCCTCCACAGCTGCTTGTGGCAACAAATTCCACAGGTTAACTATTCTCTGGCTAAAGAAGTTCGTTGGTGCATTTGGAATTGGGGCAAGTAGCAAAAAGCTTAGGAATCTGAAATTTTCTGTCAGAAAATTGCAAAAGTTTAACTGTAGTGAAACTGAAAATGTGCAAAATGTATTTCTTTAGGGTGGTGCAGTACCATTAATGTTTGGATTTGTATTTCTGATTTCCAATTTCAAGATTTTATAGATTATATCAATTTGGAATGGACAGACAGTTCAAATATGTTAAAAAACTTGCAAAATGGGCAATTATTTGAATTAATTTTAATACAGAATATGAAAGTACATCAGGGTAAGAAAAATGTCATATTTTTTGGGAAAGCTAATAAGTTAAATAATTGGGAAAGCAAGAGGTATCCAGATATAGATAAGCATGCTGTCAGGTTTCTGAGGTAGGCATGAGAGCGTCCTTCAGGAGAGGGAACTCACTCATCCAGCCCAGATGGGGTACCTGGCCGAGTACTAAAGACTAGTGCTGATCAACTGGCTGGTATGTTCACCGATATCTTTAACCTCTCGTTTGGGGAGTCTGAGGTACTAATCTGCTTCAAGCCGGCTTCAATTATACTGGTGCCCAAGAAGAGTTTTGAGAGGTTGGTGATGAATTATATCAACTTTTGCCTGAGAATTGTCTTGGATCTGGTCTAACAGGTCCACAGCAGATGCCATCTCATTGGCTCTTCACTCAACCCTGGAACACTTGGTCTGCAAAGATGCATACATGAGGATGCTCTTTATCAACTATAGCTCGGCATTCAGTCCTATCAGCCCCTCGAAAATAATCAATGAGCTCCCTCAATATCTCATTGTGCGTTTAAATCTCGATTTTTTTCTCACTTGCAGACTCCAGTTGGTTCAGATTGGCAATAACATCTCCACAGTCTCCATAAGCACAGGTGCACCACAAGGCTGTGTGCTTAGCCCCCTGCTCTACTCACTTTACGCTTATGACTGTGAGGCAAAGCACAGCTCCAGTGCTATATTTAAGTTTGCTGATGACACCACTGTCCTAGGCCAAATCAAAGGTGGTGACGATTCAGCTTATAGAAGAGAGACTGGAAATGTGCTGAGTGGTGCCACAACAACAATTTCTCACTCAATGTCAGCAATGACTTCAGGAGGAGGAAACCGGAGATCCATGAGCCTGTCCTCATCAAGGGATCTGTCCTGGGCCCAGCACATACGTATAATTACAAAGAAAGCACAGCAACACCTCTACTTCATTAGAAGTTTGCAAAGATTCGGCATGACATCTAATTCCTGGACATACTTCCTTAGATGTGTGGTGGAGATTATATTGACTGGTTGCATCACGGTCTGGTATGGAATCACCAATGCCTTTGTTTGGAAAATCATACATAAAGTAGTAGATATGGCCTGGTCCATACAGATAAAGCCCTCCCCACCATTGAACACATCTACAAAGAGCGCTGTCACAGGAAAGCAACAATCATCATCAGGGACCCCTACCGCCCAGGAAATGCTCTTTTCTCATTGCTGCAATTAGGAAGAAGGTACAAGAGTCTCAGGACCCACACAATCAGGTTCAGTAACAGTTAATACCTCTCAACCATCAGGCTCTTGAATCAATGAGAATACCTTCACTCAACTTTGCTCAACTTCACTTGCCCCTTCACTGAACTGGTCCCTCAACTTATGGACTCACTTTCAAGGACTCCTCATATCATTTTCTAGATATTTATAGCTTATTTATTTGTTGTTTATCTTCTTTTGTATTTGCAGTTTGTTGTCTTTTGCACATTGTTTGTCTGTCCTTTTGGGTGCAACCTTTCGTTGATTCTATAATGTAACTTGGATTTACTGAGCATGCCTGTGAGAAAACGAATTTTAGGATTGTGTATGGTGATGCATATATACTTTGATAATAAATTTACTTTGAGCTTTGAAGTTTGAATAGTAATTCATTTTAAGCAGTGTTTTTAAAAGCCAATAATGTCCCTGAGCTCATTTCTAGATAGAATTGACAAGCAGAGATAAACGTTTATCTCGAATCTTAAAACACTTTTCACAATTCAGGTTTCCATGTTATGAAGAAAAAAGAATTCTTAAAAGTGCAAAGATGAAGGAAGGATTGAATAGAGTGCTACTTCCCAGTATATAAAATTATGTGAGTCATAGAGAGGTTAGATACAGTAATTGGAGTCTTTTTCCCAATAGTGAAAATGTCTAATACAAGAAGGTATAGGTTTATGATGAGAGAGTGAGTGTTTTAGGAGATTATGAAGAATTTTTGACTGGTAGGTATCTGGAATATGCTGCCAAGGGAGTTGATAGAGATATCATAAAACATATTTAAGTGGTATTTAGATGGACATGTATAGACAAAGCTTGAGGGATATAGGTCTTTGCTGATCTGTTCCTTTATTCAAAAGGGATAATTTAAAAATTGTGAAAGGCTTTTACTGGATAGACGTTGCAAAGTCATTGCATTGTCCCATAAAAATAATAGTCACTGACAATCTATTAAGGAATTTGCTGGGAAACATTCTCTATCCAGGTGCTACATATGCATAGGATTAAAGTCGTGGCTATCACTTGAGGTTGAGGATGATGGTCTTTGTTCCGTTGATCTATCACAGAGCGAAGACGCCTGTGCGTGTATTTGTTTAACGTGTACTTGATGTTGCACTCCAAGAAGCACACTATACTTCACAAATCAACCTACTGATTCCAATGGCATGGAAACCACAATGATTGGAGCTGATGGATTTGTTGCAGCCTTCATCCGCCTTCACAGCCATTGAGTTTGAAGTAGCTTTGTCCGCCTGTTCCACTATTGAGGTCTCGGTTAGCTTGTTCTTTGTCAGGGACCTCACCCTCGACCTTACTGCCATGGGTGACCCTACCAGGAGCATAGCTCCAGACGGCATCACTCTCGGGATCCCAGGATCACACAAGCTTCCCAACCATGACAAGGTGACAATCCACGGAGAAGAGGATTAAAGTACTGAAAAAGTGAATAAGTTTTATACAGGAAAGGAGTGGTAGGAGCATAAATTGTTGCATAGATAGTTAGGATAAAGTGAAAACTAAAAAATGGTGGAATCTGAAACAAAACCTCAAGGCCAAGCAGGATCTGTGGAAAGAGGAACTAGTCCAACTTTTAGGTCAGTTATCTGCCCTCAGAACTGGGGTGGTGTGGGTGGAGAGTGACAGGTTTAGTTTGAAAGCAGAGCTATGGGAGGAAAGGGGTGCCTGTCTGGAGATAGATTAAGACATATCAGCTGATTAGGAGTATGAGTACCACAATCAGTTTGGGTAGACATAGCAACAGGTTGTACTGTGTTTTGTGTTGATTGCTTAAGTGATTAGTGACAGACATTGGTTTCTGAGCTTGCTGGCTAGACATTGAATTTAATAGATTGGATTAGTTATGATAAAAGAATAGTCGACACAAAGTTTATACTGGCTGTATTTACCCCCTCAGTTCCTTATGAGTGGATGGGACTTTCTTGAATAGAAGATCATTTATATGAAACTGTAGAATAGTTTTGTTTGTAGTTCAATGATTCTGGCTCTATAATTTTCTGTAGCTCTGGAACAGTAGAATATTCCCTGTTTTTCCCTACCTGATGATTTGGTTTTGGAGATTGTGTGTTGCTATACGACCTTGGGCAAAGTTACAAGTGTACTACATTGGTGGCCTTAATTTGAGACTTTGCATGCGGCAGCTCCTTTATTTTCATGCAATTACTCTGGGAGAGATGTATATTATTAGCAGTCTCGAGGGCATCAATGGCAGTGCCTTCCTCAAATTGCCTTCAAGCCAGGGAATTGTTTCAGGGGTTAAGAGTGAACCATATGCTGTGCAGCTGCTGTCACATGTGAATCTGAAATACTATGGGAGATATCCATCCCTAAAAGCCATTGAATTGGTTCAGTAGTTGTATGGCCACATTTAGTGGTGTAGCTTTTTATTTTTGGTTTTTATTTCATAACTGAATTTAATTCCTTGATTTCTGTGGTGGGTTTCCAATGTCTGTGCATGGGCTTATTAAGTAGTCCAGAACAATTGCTTTGCTATTGTACCTGCAGCCACCTGAAGATTTAGGGATATATTGGGGGTTCCAGTCCCATTGTTAAATGCATTTTAACTACGTTGACTACATTTTGAAACATTGTAACTATATCTGCCTGTACCAGTTCCTCTGGTATCTCATTTCCATTCTCTGTGTGGAAATACTTGCCCTTTAGATCTCCCCTAATTTATTCCTTTCTCATCATAAACCTTTGTCTTCTAGTTTTAGATCATCTAGGATTTACCATCCAGAGTGATACTGTCATTCTGCTTGGGTCCTTGGGATTCCTGTATTTCTTTAGATTTCTGCTCCATTGTCAAGTCTGGTTCAAAGTGTTTGGAACTAGTCATTGGTCCACATTCTTGGCTATTTCAAACCAATCCAGTTGTTTTTTTCCCCAAAATTTCTCTATCTACTACCTCCTATCTGCTACCTTATTGGTGTAACAAAATTAATATTCCCTTTGTTGAAATGACACTGGTCGTAGAATCTGTTCTCTGAATGACTTTAGATTGTGTGTATTATAGTTGATAGTTTTACATCAGGCATTCAGTATTTCATTGCACTGGTTTGAAATGGATTGATTGAGATTGATAAAGGGCCATCATAATGAATACAACAAGCGGATAATCAGCAAGTGTATTGGCATGTTCTGGGTGTTCATGTATGTCTCTTAGAAAAATCAGGTTAATAATAAATACACTCTTCCCATATACTGAATACTTTTGTTAATTTTATGGCAGCAACAATATAATTCCTTGGTAACTATCGTTTTATTCATGCAGATCCATGGTGAAACAGTTCAGAACCAGTTGGCTGTGCAGCGGGTAGAGATTCCAATTTACCTTACGTTGTATTCTCCTGCTATAGACTGGATTCTTCAGTGCATTGCATACAAAGCACCTGAGGTTCATTATAATTTTCTTTACTTTTCACAATAAATCATACTTAGCATTTCTGTTTTAAAAGTTTATTGAATGTCTTGTTTTTTTTATATAATTTCAAATCATGTTGTAATTGACACTGCAAAAACTAGAAACATGGGATTCTTTCTTTTCCCTTCTGTGATTAAACATTTGTCTATGTGCACACTGCCATAACTTGGCCATCTTTCCTCTTCTCCATCCCACTGCCCTCCTCCCCAGGTCCTAATGTAGGATTACATGCTTTTGTCTTCCCATGTGCTGTGTGACCTCCTGAGTTCTTCAAGAAGTTTATTTTTGTTCCAGTATCTGCAGTTTCTTATAACTGTTCTTTATCTAAGCTCTTTGCTTCTCCTTGTTCCTTATACCGAATGCAGTACTTGTCATTTTACCAAGTTTATTAATGTCGTCATGTGTTCTGCCACATGCACTTCCTGATTTATTTATTGCACCCAGCTTTGAAGCCAGCTGAAATTTTTCAAAAGTGATCTTCTGATTCCTGGGACCAAATCAATCATGATAATTATGGGCGGCAGCGATCACAATACTGAATTCTGTGATTTTCAACTTCCGAACTTGTTCACATCAACCTTGTTTTCAATTCTACATTTTGTTTTCGAACCCACATAATTTGACTCCAGTCTTTAGTTCACTCTGTAGTATTGTATTAAAAGTTTCATGTATTGTCTTTCTGTATTTTTCTTGCTACTATTTCTTACAAATCAAAGAATTCATTTAGGATGTTCAAACAGAACCTCTCTGAAACCCAGGCAAACTGCTCTTTGTACTTTCAGACACCAGATCCTTTGCTAAGTAGATGTTCCATAACTGATGTTAAGCTAATTAGTCTATAATTGTATTTTATTTCTCTTTTTCAGTTGTATCCTCCAATAAAGTTTTTAGCATGCACAAGTTATGCTCAGTAGATAAATTTGCCTGGTATCTTAATTTCCTGATTGTTCAATTGAACAATATAGTTAATACGTTTAATGCATCTTTTTATAACCTTAAAATATATTGTTTTAAAAAGTTATGTAAGGTAGTGGATAATGTAATGATTTTGAACTAGAAAGATTAAAATAATACTGAAATGTTGTTAAATTTATACTTCAAAGATTAGCTGCTTGGAGAATAAAAAAATATTATGACTGTTTACAGGCCTTACTTACAGAAATGATGGACAGGTGCAAGAAACTTGGAAATAAGTAAGTAACCCCGAACGTTTCTGTGCATGTAGTGTTTTATTTTGATAGACCGAACCATGGCTGTCCTTTCCTCATGAATTTGACCTTTTGTTCAATAATTTCTAATAGCGCCCTGCTGTTGAACTCAGTAATGTCAGCATTTAGACCGGAATTCATTGCAACAAGATCTCTGGATTTCATTGGCATGATAAAAGGTTGTGAAGAATCTGGGTTTCCCAAGGTAAGGAAGTATGCAACATGGAAAATCAGCAACTCTTTCTTGCAGATTTCCCCCGTTTATAATAGAGCTTTGAGCTATTAATCTATGTATTTTGGCACTATTTGAAACAGAGTTGGGAAATTTTCCGGTGCCGAGACTGCATTCTTCAGAAAAATCAAAAAAGCAGATTGCATTGGTATTAGTTTCATTGCTTGCTATGTTGCACCTGACAATAATAATTATACTGTGAAGATAATTTTCATAAAACTATTTGAGGTATTTCTCAAAATAATATGTTACATATGTAGCAAGCTATTCTTTTCAGTGAATGGAATTTCAATCTACAGTACGTCTGTTTGAAAGTAAACTAAATTTAAAGGCGTTCTGTTGGTTAGGTAATATGATGGTTGTTACCACTGGAAGAGACATCACCGGCCAGCTTGTTTGGAATATGATTACAATCATTTTTCCTTAGAAAGTACAACAAATATAACATTATTTAATTTGGTTTTGGTATTAGATTATTAGTATTATAATTTATCTGTTTAAAAGATAACCGACCTCCCATTTATTGGAGAGGTCAGTAATAATTTTAATCCTCAGTTTGAGCGTTCTTAGAAGACGCAGAAATTAAAATGTTGGCATGTGAACTGTGTAGTGAGGTTGCTGGCATTAATGAAGTATACGTTTTGATTTGTGATTTATAGTTGTGTTAATTGTGGTTTCTGGGCAACATGGACTTCTGAAGATAAAATTTCAGAATCAAGTTCCAGAGCCTAAGATTCAGCCTGAGGGAGATGCAGTGTTGGACAAGACCTCTTTCTGAGAGAGTGTAAGCTGAGGACAGGTGGATATATGACATCTTGAGGCAGTATATTTCTAAGTGTGTAATAGGATAGCTTTATTACTTGACCAATGAGAAGAATAGTCTTTCCGATCATTGTCCATCATTGATTGTGGGACATCAATGGACATTTCTTATGTTATATCAGTGACTTCTCATCAAGTATTTTCTGGTGGCTGGAAGGTACTTTTAGACTACAAGACTGTGATAGCTACCATATAATTGCATACGTTGGTATTGCACTTGTAGTCATAAGCTTTGTGTGTCGATATTGCTTGAAGGCAGTTGAGGTTAATTTACTATGATCTTGTTTTTGATTTCTTTTGTATTGCAGCATCTTCTTTTCCAATCCCTGGGGTTGAACTTGGCATTGGCTGATCCCCCTGAGAATGACAAGCTACATATCCTTAATGTGGCATGGAAAGTTATTACCAGACTGAAGAATCCCCAGGTGAGTGGTCCATTCAGGGTGTCCTTTAGAGAAAGGAAACCCATTTCTGAACCAAAGACATGTGAGCCTCCTATTACATGTAGTTACGAACGAAATATTAATGAATTGGATCAGCATAAATAGGTAGCATATTTTGTAAAGGTAGTCTATAATTATTAGAAAATAGGTTTTATTGAAATAACAGAAGCTCATTTGAGAAGTCCTAAAAGATGTGCTGCACTAATTACAGTGCAAGAAGCATAACAGTTAGTGCTGCCTGTGCTTATCGCGATGGCTTCTGATGTAATCAGCACTAACCACACTATTGATTGTATGCACACAGCGAAGTGGGATTCAAAATCAATACTATCTAGAATTTCTCAAGCTTCTTCACACCTCATAAAAGAAAGCTGGTAGGGAGTTAATTTGTCAGAACGCAGCGACAGATCGCTCATTTTGGTGGGAAAAGGTTGACTCATTTTATTTTAGTGCTACACCTGAACTCTTGGACAAGGTGGAAAAGGTGGAGGTGCCCTTTTTTCATGATGGGGCAAAAGGCCATCATTACAGAAGGTCAGATGGCAATGGGAACAAATAGAGTAAGAGTTAGTTGCATTAATTCCTCCTGAGAATGATGAGAAGATGATGCTTCTTACAATGTGTGATTGAGGTACCTAACAGACGCATTTAAGGGGACATTCTAAACATGAGGATGAAATGGATAAAGGTTTGATCGATGCATTTAAGTGATTATAAACTTGAGCATAATACCTTTTGAGTTGAATGGCCTCTTCTGCTTTAAATATTCTTAGTAATTTCTGATTGTAAAATATTCAGACCATCTTACTGTCTATTGGTTGTAACTTTGACCTGATATTTTGCTTAAAATTTGAATAGTTATGTAGCTTATTTTAATAAAATAGCCAATACGTGTGGTGCACATTTAAGTCTAAATAACAAGCTGAAATCTTAATACTGTGAATTTTCTTCATGGTGTTCAAAATTAAAATAGTCTTTGTAAGCCTGAATGAACCTCCCAATACTAGAAAAAGCACCTTTGGAAGTACTGGAACTTTCTTTTAAGTTTTGAAATTAATATTATTTTTGGTTTTTTTAGGATTATATTAATTGTGCTGAGGTTTGGATAGATTACATATGCAAGCACTTCACAGTAAGTAGGATTTCAGGTATTAGGCAATTGATGTTTTCAAGCCAATATTTTATCTGCAATAATACTAACACAAAGATCTCTAATTTGACAGAGACATGAAGTCAATACTGTGTTAACAGATGTCATTAAACATTTAACTCCAGACCGAGCTTTTGAAGATGCATATCCACAGGTAACGAGGAAAGAAATTTGAAAAATACCGGCAAAAGAACAGATCAGTTTTTATTTAATTTATAAAATACTGTTTTATTATGTTATCCTATAATTTTTATCCTTTTTCTTATGTCATAACACTTGTTTGTAAAAATACAGGGTGAAATCACATTTGAGGTATGATAAAACTCTACTGAACCTAGGTGAACTTTTTATGGAAATCTTGGCCACATCCAAACTTTTATTCAAAGTTGCAGTCGATTTTGAAGACTTTTATTCTAGTGCTGTCTACAAAGCATATTTCACCAGGAAGCCTGCAACATTGTGCAAAGCTCAACTGTAAGATGCATTCAATGGCCACTTTATTAGGCATATTTGTACACCCGCTTGTTAATGAAAATAAATCAGCCAATCATGTGACAGCAACTCAATGTATAAAAGCATGCAGACAGCTCAAGAGATTGAGTTGTTGTTCTGACCAAACATCAGACTGCAGAAGATATGTGATTAAAGTGACTTTGACTGCAGAATGATTGTTGGTGCCAGGTGGGGTGGTTTGAGTTTCTCAGTCGCACACAACTGTCTTTAGAGTTAACAAATAGTAGTGCAAACAAAAAATTCCGTGAGCGGCCATTCGCGGGCTCTTGTTAATGATAGAAGTCAGAGGAGAATGGCCAGACTGGTTCAAGCTGCCATGAAGGCAACAGTGACTCAAATAACCATGTGTTAATATAGTGGTGTGCAGAAGAGTAACTCTGAATGTATAACATCTTGAATCTTGAATCGGCTACAGAAGCAGAAGGCCACGAACATACACTCAGTGGCCACTTTATTAGATACAGGAAGTATATGAATATAAAACATAAATAGTTCTGGTAATCTTATTCTGTAAGATTTCTCTTTCCTCTTTTGCAAAACATGTGAGCTGGAATTGATTATATTTCTCTCCAAAATATCATCCTAATCAGTTAATTTTTTGCACTGGGGACCAAACCTGGGAACTGCTAATGATCAAACTGATACCATTTGAAGTATTGGTGACTCAGACATTCAGTTAGTAAGTTCTGGTAACGGTGGAAAAAAAAATACCATTCCAACTAAAATGTGGTATTACAATAATGATTTTGCTATTTATAATGAAGGCCATTTATGTTTGAATGTGCTCGTAGATTGAAAAACATTATTTGCTGTAAATTTCACTTTATAAATTCCTACACCCACATTTGCAGTAGAAATGGCCAATGTAAAATATAATTGTAACCTTCGAGCACTGCTATTACTTATGAAATGATGTGCAAATTTACAACTGCTTAAGATAAATGAAAAAGCAAGTTAAATGGAAGTTGCTGAAAACGCTCAGCAGGTCGGGCAGCATCAATGTTTCTCTTTTCAGGGATGCTGCTTGACCTGTTGAGTGCTTCCAGCATTTTAAATTTTTGTTTTTAAATTTCCAGGTTTGTTAAAAAAAATTAATGTATAATTTGTTATGAGTATACTTTATAAGAGTTCAGATGTCCATAGTGCCCTATTTTGGTGTTTGATAATACCAAATCAGATGTGTGCTATAATTCAAAAACATGTGTGAGCCTCTCCTTATGAGCATAAGAGATTGGTGACATCTTAGTAATAGCTTTCAAGCTATTTTTTAGTTTCCTGCATTTCCACAATATGTTGTAAGATTTTAATATTTGCATTCCAGATTCTAACTCTGCAACAAAAATTGTTTTATTCCCACCTGATTAATCTGAAAATTCCCACGTGGTTTTTTCAAAAACTGTGCTGTGGTCCCAACTGTCTGTTTTATGCACCCACTACAAAGGCTTAGTTCATACCGTCTTCCCCCATTTTCACTCTCTAATGTTTCAGTTCACCCAGTTCAGTCTGTGAATTTTTAAACAACTAGTATCTGGGCTCAATATCACTGAAATTTGTAATGAGAAAAGACTAAACTGTTAAAAACATTTTGTAGTATGTCTGGTATGATTTTTCCTTGTATGTCTGCTGTTGGCTGACATCTTTCTTTTATCTTTCAGCTTCAATCAATTATAACAAAAATACTAGATCAATTCCATGATTTTGCAGTCTTATTTTCAATGGTAAGTGAATGGAAATCTTGTAATTTGCTTTCTGTCTCAATGTTAGTCATCGTACAGGAACAATAACCATGTTTATTTCTAAAGTGTACGTTATTAAAAACTATCGATCAAATGATGTAAGCTGAAATGCTTTGTGAACACTAGCTTGGGATCCTATTTTGGGCTCCCAGTGTATTCTAATTGTATGTTTCCTGTCAAAGAGTTAATTGAGCAATGGGTACCCAATGCTTCTGCACTCTTTGCACACTGATCATAATTCCATATCGAGCACTTCTCTTGTTAATAACATGTGAAAGTGATTCTGCTTGAAAATGTGGGCTGCTTGATACTCTCGACACAACCGAGACTCAGAGTTGTTATATAAATGAGTAGAAGGCAGGTTTATCATTCAGCATTATCCAAGCATCACCAGCCATGCTTGGTTCCATACTTCAAATTTAATCCCATCTCTTAACGAATAAATCACAACCCTCTGGACCTGCTTCTCTACTTCTGTTTTTGGCATATCCTTAGATTTTAGATTAGCCTGTTTGAAAAAGGTTTTGCTTTGAATTGATCCTTATAAGGTAATTCCATCACATGACCTGACCAATCAAGAATCTATCAACCTCTGCCTTAAATATACATAAAGACGTGGCCTCCACAGCTGCCTGTGGCAAAAAATTACACAGATGCACCACTCTCTGGCTAAAGAAATTCTTCTCATCTCCGTTCGAAAAGGACGTCCCTCTATTCTAAGTCTTAGACTCTATCACCTTAGGAAAGGTTCTTTTCACATCCACTCTGTCAAGGCCTTTCACAATTTGATAGGTTTCAATGAGGTCATTTTTTTTCTGAAATCTAGTGAATACAGGCCCAGAGTCATTAAACACTCTTCATATGATAAGCCAGTCAATCCTGGAATCATTTTTTTGAACCTCCCTTGAACCTTTTCCAGTTTTGGCACATCATTTCTAAGGGGCCCAGACCTGCTCACAATACTCCAAATGAGACCTCACTGGTGCTTTATAATGTTTCAGCGTGACATCCTTGCTTTTATATTCTAGTCCTCTTGAAATTAATGCTAACATTGCATTTGCCTTCCTCACCACAGACCCAATCTGCAAGTTACCCTTTAGGGAATCCTGCACAAGGACTCCAAAGCCCCTTTGCACCTCAGTTTTTTGTATTTTCTCTCAATTTCGAAATAGTCAGCCCTTTCATTTCTTCTACCAAAGACATTGACCATACACTTCCCAACTCTATATTCTGTCATATTTTTGCCCATTCTCCTAAGTCCTTCTGTATCCTATTTACTTCCTCAAAATGACTTGCCCCTCCATCTGTCTTCATATTGTCTGCAAACTTTGCAACAAAGCCATCAATTCCATCATCCTAATCATTGACATATTATGTAAAAAGAATCGGCCCCAACACAGACCCTTGTGGACCACCACTAGTCTATTCCTACTCTTTGCCTCCTGCCAATCAGACACTGCTTTATCCATGCTGGAATACTTACTGTAACACCATAGGCTCGTAGCTTGTAAGCAACCTCATGTGTGGCACCTTGTCAAAGGTGTTCTGAAAATCCAAGTGCACAACATCAACAGATTCTCCTTTGTCAATCTTGCTTGTTGTTTCTTCAATTCCAACAGATTTGTCAGGCAAGATTTTCCCTCGAGGAAACCATGCGGATTACTGCTTATTTTATCAAGTGCTTCCACGTACTCTGTGACCTCATCCTTAATACTTGACTCTAACATATTTCCAACCACTGAGGTCAGACTAATTGGCCTATAGTTTCCTTTCTTCTGACTCTTTCGCTTCTTGAAGAGTGGAGTGACATTTGCAATTTTCCAGTTTTGCAGAACCATTCCAGAATCTAGTTATTCTAGAAAGATCATTACTAATGCCTCCACAATGTCTTCAGCCACATCTTTAAGTACCCTGAGGTATATAGCACCTGGTCCAGGTGATGTAGCTACCTGCAGACCTTTCAGTTTCTCAAGAAACTTCTCTCTAGTTATGGTAACTTCACACACTTCATGACCATACTGCTAGTGTCTCCCACAGAGAAGACTGATGTAAAATACTTATTCAGTACTTCTGCCTTTTCCTTGCCCCCCCCCCCCCCATTACTACCTCTCCAACATTGTTTATCAGTGTTCTGATATCCACTCTCACTTCTTCTACACTTTATGTTTCTGAAGAAACTTTTGGTATCCTCTGTAATATTATTGGCTAGCTTACTTTCATATTCCATCTTTACTTAATGACTTTTTTTAACTGCCTTCTGTTGTAATCTGTGGATTTCTTTGCCACATGCAGCTGTGAAGGCCTAGTCTTTATGTATACTTAAGGCAGAGGTTGACAGATAGAGTGGTCAGGGCATGAAGGGATATGGGGAGAAGGCAGGAGATTAGGGCTGAGACGAAAATTGGATCAGCCATGACGAAATGATGGAGCAGACTTGATAGGCCGAATGACCTAATCCTGCTCCTATATATTATGGTCTTATTAATCAGAAAATGGAAGATGTTATTTTCTATAACAACCCTAAGTTTTCTTTATGGAAGTGTATATGTATATTTTGATAAAATAAGGACAACAGAAAGATTGACCTCCCATTTAAGAAGGTGTTTAAATATTATATTATACTATTACTTTGTCACAATTTTTTAAATAACAAATTTTTTTATTTTTTGTGCATGAACTCTAAGTTGATATCCTTCATCCTGGAAGCTCTTCTTAGTTGGGAGTTTGGCCAGGATGGTCCAGATGTAAAGCAACTGAAGTTTTGTAACTTCAGTGCTAGATTTATATTGGCTGGCGTTGACTGATTTTGAGTACTGCAGCCAATCTCATATTTGAACTAAAACTGAACTTGAAAACAAATTGGGAATACTCTCTGTAATTTCAAAGTTCAGAGTAAATTTTATCCAAGTGTGTATGTTACCGTATATTACTGTGAGATTAATTCTCTGGCAAGCATTTAAAAGCAGGTGAAAGGAAATACTGTGGAATTTTACAAAAAAAATACATAAACAAAGACCGACAGGCAGCTAAAGTGCAAAAAAAGACATTGTGTAAACAAAAATAATACTGAGAGCATGAGTTACAAAGAGTTCTTGAAAATTAATCTGTAAGTTGTATAATTATTTCAGTGTAGTGGTGATTGAAGTTATCCATATTGGTTCAGATCTAAATCAGAAGTTTGTCCTGATTTTATAATTTGTATGTCATTGACATGGTTCAGTGGGCTTCATCAATGTTACAGGACTGGGGAAGAATGAAGTATTAAAATCATTCAATTCAGTTCATTAGTAGCTTAGATACAAGTCAGAGTTGTACAGCATAGAAGCCAGCTGTTCAGTCCATCACATCTATGCTGACCATCTTGCACCTCTTTATTAGTCCCACACCTGCATTAGGTCAGTGACCCTCTATGTTTTGCTCATTCAAATGCTTCTTAAATATTTCTGACATTCCTGCCTCCCTCCACCACCCCGTGAGCCCATTCTTGAAAACAGTTACTCTGTATGGGGGGGGGGGGGGGGGGGAAGTTACCCTTCAGACGCTCTTTAAGCTTCCCTCTCATTTTGAATGCAAGAATTGATTAAAAATTCAGAACTACCGGTATCAGTAGTTTGTAAAATGTAAAAAAAAAGGCTTTATAAATTGCTTTTGCAAATTCATTTTTTAATTTGTAATATTTATGTTATCAAGCTGGGTTGCTCTTAATATACAAGTGTGTTCACTTTTTAAATTTGACAGAATTATTTGATGATTTGAGTTTTTTTTACATTGTTTACAAATTAATTCTAAACATTGTTTACATGCCATATTCAATGTTAGCATTGATGATTCAATTCCAGTGTTCTTTTCGGCTATTTTTAATATTCAGATGCTGTAATAGTACAATTGGTTTTATAGTTATTCAGCTTTATCTAATTTCTTCACAGTGCAAGTCTATGCAAATGTTTCCTCTGACCTTGGGTTATCTTCGTTGTGTATTTGCATTAACTACTAGATCATAGAGCAAAGCTTCACGGAGCTCTTCTCACCTTCAGCATTCATCGGTGGCATTTTGCATCAGTGCCCTATGCCTGCCACCTGTACAAATGTGCAATTCCAAAGGTGTCAATTTTTGAACCAGGACCAATTTAATTCAGCGATCTGAAGGGTTAGTTTGAGACTTGACACAAGGTGAACGTGCCGCAGGATTTTTAATGACCTTGTATACATGGAGGCAGAGAGAGAATGGGCTAAAGAAGGTCAGCTGAGAATGGAAAGGAAACATTAAGTTCAGTTCTAACAAAATTGTGGATGACATTTTTAGCTGCACTTGAACTGCTATAGACGTAGTGTGTGCCTTTCAGACATGGAATTTTTATTTGGTTGAGGGATTAATTTGGTCTTGACGTTGGCAGTTTTGGGTGGTTACTGGCATTTTCAAGGCATTACTCAAACAACATACATTCAATCATATACTTGAAGGGAGACGCCAAGATTTAAAGGTATAATCAAATGGAGAACAGAATTATAATCTTGCACTTGTATTGACAGCACAATTTAACGAAATGAAAACTTTGCAGTTAGCAGTTAGAGTCTTTAAGTGTTGCTTGCAGATCCATTATAATGTTATTTTTATTTTAAGTACATTTCATTAAGACTGTGTCAGATGTGTTTGTTTATTTGTTCTTGAACCCTATCCATTGTGAGATATAGCCCAGTGAGTTTTTTTTTATTTTTTTTATGCATTGTTCAAAATATAAAAACAATTTCCAGAATGACTTTTGAAGTTTGCTATAACTTATTGCCGGAAACTCTTTGCCCAGCAGCTGGGTTGTACAAAATTTTCTTGAAGTGGTTCTGTGCGATGTGCAGCACAACAGCATCAAATTAATTAAAAGTTTATGCAACTTTCCTGTGTATAAGATTTAACATAAAAGATCCAGAATCTCAAGTACAAATTAGATTCAGGCAAAATCAAATTCCCTCAGTTTTTTAAAGCTGACGTAATCAACTGTCCTTTTGGATTTTAGTTCTGTCTACAAAAATAATACTGACCATGAACTGAAAGAACAAATATGGCATTATAATTAATTCCTATATTTCAGGGGCTCTTCAAAATAAATTAACGTAAGTGCACAGGCTAGAATGCACTGGCTCTGAAAGTAGTAAAATTTTAAAAGAAAATTATTTATTTAATAGTGATAAATGCAAGGTTGCTTTAACTTTCTAGTTGTATCACTGATGTTTAAAATCTGCTTAGTTGATGAGGCATTTAATTTCTTATGTACTGAATTAATTTTAAAGTATTAATAAAATGACATCAGGTTTTAACTTAACTATGTTTAGAAGGGAAAGGTGAAAAACAAGTTTTATGCTGCCCATTTCTGATAGTGGGGGATGAATTTGCGATCTGATATTCCTGATTAAAAAGAAAAATATATAAATTTGTAGGTTCCTCCTGGAACCTGCAAAAAACACTGGGGAAATTTGCCTTGGTTGTAGCTTTGAATGTTGAAATACCCTTCTGCATCATCAGGAGTATCATGAGGATAATTAAGGAAAAACTTGACAGTCTGCAAAACAACACCCGCCAGACTTTGATGGAACTGTCAACTTCCTAAACCTTTTACAAAACAAGTATAAATATTTATCAGAGATTCAAGGACATGTAAAACATAAAAATAAAAATTTTGAAGAACTTGTAGATAAGTATTAAAATCTAAATTACCTTAAAATGCTTTTTTATAATTTTCAATTTTCAAAACATGATGAATAAAATATCTTAATGATTAAAAGGTTTGTTTGGTAACTAATAACCTTTCTAGTAGGATTTTTAAATGACCAAACCTTTTATCTGAAAGCCCCACAATCATCCTTTCCATTCAAATCAAAGTGAAAATTCTCCTTGTATCTCCTTGGACCAGGTGTTGAATCCTCCAGTCAGATTGTACTGCAAGTGGGGGCATTTGGTCAAAGTTCCCTCTCCTAGATGAATTTCCAGTGTTAAGCTCAGCCCATTTCCAAGTGATGGGTTTGTGACGAAATTTCATGTTTACATGCACAGTCATCCCAAGATTGCTCTGCTCTGTTGTATAACCGTAGCATTAGGCTTGCATGATTTTCTTATCATCTTTCAAATTCCAGGCCTTTAGGTTCATGACTGTGTTAATGAATTTAAAGTGAGATTTGAACTACAATTTTATTTGAGAACTAATGCAGGTTCATGCTGGTCAGAAGTGCCATTTCTATCCAAGATGGAAATTTTATTCTAAGAAATTGAACTCAGTGCATTCAGTGTGCTTGCATTTGAACTGACTATCATGAATATGTTTTTTTCATTTTCCTGCATGATAGAAAACTTCAAAATGGGACATTAGACAAGAATTATTAGGTCAGTTAAATATAGGCAGATAGGTTTTTTTTGTGCCCTACTAAAATATATTCAGTGTTGTGTGGATTTGGGAACTTATCGAATCTGCAAAATAATGAATTGCATGTGCTTGATTACTTTGCCAAACTGAGAGTTGAAGTTAACACAGTAATAAGAATGTCATTTGAAGTAAGTCCTTCTTTGCGCAATCCAACATGCGCAATTCCAGTTGTGGTTTCCCGATAGCAATCAAGTTGAGAATGCTGGGTGATGTATTTTTGATCTTGCCTGTTGCAAGTCATGTTGGACCTGAGACCATTTAAACCATAAGACATAGGAGTGGAATTAGGCCATTGGGCCCATCGAGTCTGCTGTGCCATTTGATCATGAGGATCCATTCTCATCTCAACACCATTCACATGCCTTCTTCCTGTAACCTTTCATGCCCTGACTTATGTAGAATCTATCATCTCTGCCTTAAGTACACACAATGACCTGGCATCTGTAGCTCCCTGTGGCAATGAATGCTACAGCTTCACCACACACTGTTTAAAATAATTTCCTAGACTCCCCCATTATAGAAAACATCCTCTCCACATCCAACACACACAAAATGCTGGTGGAACGCAGCAGGCCAGGCAGCATCTATAAAGAGAAGCACTGTTGACATTTCGGGCCGATACCCTTCGTTAGGGCACATCCACTCCACATCCACTCTTTCTAGGCCTGTCAGGATTTGATAGGCTTCAGTGAGATTCTCCCCTCACTTTTCTAAATTGCAGCAAGTACAGCCTCCTGAGAAATCAAACACTCATCATATGATAAGCCTTTCATTACCAGAATGATTTTTGTGAACCTCCTTGAACCCTCTCCAATGTCAGCACATCTTTTCTTCGATAAGAGGTGCAAAACTGGTAACAATGCTACAAGTGAAGCCTCACCAGTGCCTTATAAAGCCTCAGCATTACATACTTACTTTTATATTCTAGTACTCTTAAAATGAATGTTAACATTGCATTTGCCTTCCTCACCACAGACTTGACCTGCAAATTAATCTTTAGGGAATCCTGCACGAGGACTCCCAAGTCCTGTTGCACCGCAGATTTTTAGGAAATAATCTATGCTTTTATTCCTTCTACCAAAATGTACAATCATACACTTCCTGACACTGTATTCTATCTGTCACTTCTTTGCCCATTCTCCTAATCTGTCTAAGCCATTCTGCAGCCTCCCTGTTTCCTCAACACTACCTGTCTACCCACCTATCTACGTATCATCAGCAAACTTGGCCTCAAATCCATCAATTCCATCTTCATACAATGTAAAGAGAAACAATCCCAACACTGACCCCTGCAGAACACTATTAGTCACTCACAATCAGAAAAGGGTCCCTTTATGCCTACTCTTTGCCTCCGGACAATCAGCCAATGCTCTTTTCATGCCTCTGTCTTTCCTGAAATACCACAAACTCTTAACTTGTTAAGCAGCCTCACGTGTAGCTCTTTGTCAAAGGCGTTATGAAAATCCAAGTACACAACATCCACTGATTCTCCAAAGTCTATCCTGCTTATTATTTCCTCAAATAATTCCATTAGATTTGTCAGGCAAGATTTTCCCCTTAAGCAAACCATGCTGACTTTGGCCTATTTTATCATGTGCCTTCCAGTATCCTGAAACCTCATCCTAAACAATTGATTCCACATTTTCCCACCCTGAGGTCACACTAACTGGTCTATAATTCCCTTTTGCCGGTCTCCCTTCATGAAGAGTTAAGTGACATTTACAATTTTGCGTTCCTCCAGAACTATGCCAGAATCAGTTGAATCTTGAAAGATTATTAGTAATGCCTCCACAAACTCTTCAGGTCCCTCTTTCAAAACACTGGGTTGTAGACCATCTGGTCCAGGTAACTTATTTACCATCATGCCTTTCAGCTTCCCAAGCACCTTCTTCCTATTAATAGCAACTGCTCTCACTTCTGCCTCCTGACACTCTCATATGTCTGGCATGCTGCTAGTGTCTTCCAAAATAAAGACTGATGCAAAATACTTAAGTTTGCCCACCATTTCCTTGTTCCTCATCATGACTTCTCCAGCATTATTTTCCAGTGGGTTGATAACTACTCTCACTTCTCTTTTACTCTTTATCTACCTGAAAAAAACTTTTGTTATCCTCTTTGATATTATTGGCTAGCTTACCTTTGTATTTCATCTTTTCCCTCCTTATGAAATTTTAGTTGCCTTCTGTTGATTTTTAACAGCTTCCCATTCCTCTAACTTCCCATTAATTTTTACTCTATTATATCCCCTGTCTTTTGCTTTTATGTTGACTTCACTTGTCAGTCACAGTCATGTCATCATGCCTTTAGAATACAACTTCTTTTTTGGGATGCATCTATCCTGCACCTTCCAAATTGTTCACAGAAATCCCAGCCATTACAGCTGTTCCGTCATCCATGCTAGTGTCCCGTTCCAATCGGCTTTGGCCAGCAAATCTTTTGTGCCTCTGTAATTCCCTTTACTCCACTGTAATACTGATAGATTTGTCTTTTGCTTCTCCCTCTCAAATTGCAGGGTAAATTCTATCATATCATGACCATTGACTCCTAAGGTTCCTTTACCTGAAGTTCTCTAACCAAATCTCTGATTCCTTACACAACACTTAATACAGAATAGCTGATTCCCTAGAATCACAGGCTGATCCAAAAAGCCATCTTGTAAACATTTTACAAATTCTCTCTCGCGCGATCTAAAATCAGCACCAACATAATTTTCCCAATCAACCTGCATATTAAAACCCCCCTTGATTATTGTAACATTCTCCCTTTAACATGTATTTCCTAAAACCTATTGTAATTTGTAGCCTAGATCCTGGCTAGTGTTTGAAGGCTTGTATATAACTCCTATCAGGTTCTTCTTACCTTGGCAGTTTTTTCATTTGTAAGGTCTCTGACTGAATCTGAAATATTCATTTATTTCTAAAGCTGAGATTCTGTCAGAATTCAAGGATAAGCTAATCATCTTGAAGTGCGAATATAATATGGATTTAATTTTGTTGGGATAAATTGTGTGATGTGTGTGTGGACACTCTAATATATGTTCTTTGCTAAACGTAAGCTTTCCTCCCTTCTTGCCAAGCTTGGTCAACTTCACTTGTGGTCAATTAATGGCTCTACTCTGTACCTGCTGCTGATGGATATAAGTGAGTGGTTTCCAGGACTATCAATGTTGTTGATAGATTGTTTTTCTGTGATAGGCTAATATACTTCTGTACTTGGAGTATGTGCAATCTGCAGTGTTATAAAATGTCTGTTTAAAATAAAAATGTAATTCATTTGCAGCTAGTTTTTTAATTATACATTGAACAATTTTGACAAAGAAATGGCACTTAATGTACAGTGTTGCACTTTATATTCAGTGTATTATAGAACTCATGGTTGATTTCCTTGTGCTCCATTCTCAGGATAAATTCCTACCTTTTCTCGATATGTTCCAAAGAGAGAATGTCAGAGTGGAGGTATGCAAATCCATTATGGAAGTCTTTATTAGGTAAGCATTAGCTTACTAGAAATATCAGTATTAAAATTGTAAAATGTATTATCTCAATGTCTTTTATCGTAGAACCCTACTTCCCCTCTAATCTGCATTTTCCATAAAGTTGCCAAAGTTTAGGATAAAAACAAATGTAGCACTTACCCAACAGGCTGGTATATGTCTAGGGGAAAAGGAGATCCAGCCACTCACCAACCCCACCTCCTGTACATGCAGGTGCTGTGAGAATCAAGTTTATGCCGTGCGTTCACACAATATCAAACTCACACCAGATACCGTTACGGAATACACTTTAAAGAGTTTACTAAAACTAAAAGAGTACTAGACAATACAATATATTTGAAAGAAAAGAAAAAGCAAAAGGCGCCAAACTTATCGAAGTCCAAACCACTTCGTGCACAACCATTGGAGCTCAATTACTGAAGTCTTCTGGCCACCATTCAACCCCCTCCGAACTCCTCGACTCGCAGCTCAGGACCATCCGAAATGGTCAACCAAACACATCTATCTTCGTCTCCTTTCCTTGGGGTACCTCCTATCCTTGGACCCCCGCTTGAGGTCCGTTCCTCGCCCAGTTTACAGTATCACATCCTCTCTCTCTCACCCCCTCGCGCCGATCTCCCCAAAAGCCCGCCAACAATAGTTTTACAGACTCAGAAGAAAGAACAACATTAATCCCAATTGGTTAACAAAGGAATACAATTCTCCTTATCAGTAAATTTTAACCCAAACAAGCTTCCAGTACTCTCTCGCAACAAAAAACATTCCTACTTTTAACAAAACAAAGAAGCCATTCCGAGTAACATACACAGTAACAATGAAAAAGAAGATACCCCCTTTACACAATAATATCCCACATGTATTTAGGAATGAAATTTGAGTAGTACAAGTATTAAAGAACAAGATGCTTTCACTTACTTTCTGCTGCCCAGTGTCATTGGTAGAACAATTCAGAAGGATGACAAATGTATTGCAGTGCAAGCAGAGCTCACCATTACTGATGCACTGTTCTTTTAAGTAAACTTTTCATATTCTCAATTGCTTGTTGAATTTATAATTTACTGTTAGCAAGTCTTTCTGTGGTGATATTTAGGACCAGTAGCCCATTACCCCCTGGAGTTTAGGGCGACAATGAAGGTTGTCCATCTCTGTCTGCCCTTGGCCATCTTCTGTATTATGCCCCAGGTTTGGTTGTCATTTCATGGTTTGTACATTTCAAGAAATGATTTGGTTTTGGCAGTGTTCAGGGCTTCCTTCATCATGCCAGTAGCTTCCTCTTGGTTTTTCCTGCTGTCAGTCATGCAGATCCCAGGTGGATATCAGGAATACCACTGCACACAGATAACGGGATTTTTCATTGCTGTTTCCGTAATAATTTTCTTTTGACAAGCTAGGGTTGGAGCCCTGAGCTGAACTCCCAAACCTGGAGGACCAGTGGACCAGTTTTAGCCTGGCCTCGACCTTTTGACCTGTTTGGCATGGGTGACCCTACCAAGAGTCAAAGCACAAGGCCCTGACTCCAGCCGAAAGAGCTCTCCAGGTCATTGAGACACTCGTGCCTCCAAATCCTATGACAAGCTTGTGATCCTTTTGGAGGATATCCTTCAATATTGTCACATGAATATAATTCATTTATCTGAATGATGGCAATTTAAATTAATCTATCATCTGTGGCTGCTGGATGAAACATTCCAGATTTTCACTGCTCTGTGGGTAATAAGGTTTTCAATTTCACATAGAACCATAGAACATTACAGCACAGAAACAGGCTTTTTGGCCTTTCTTGGCTGTGCCGAACCATTTTTCTGCCTCGCCCCACTGACCTGCACCTGGACCATATCCCACTGCTCATCCATGTACCTGTCCAAGTTTTTCTTAAATGTTAAAAGTGAGCCCTCATTTACCACTTCATCTGACAGCTCATTCCACATTCCCACCACTCTCTGTGTGAAGAAGCCCCCCCCCCCCCCCCATGTTCCCTTTAAACTTTTCCCCCTTCACGCTTAACCCATGTCCTCTGGTTTTTTTCTCCCCTAGCCTCAGTGGAAAAAGCCTGCTTGCATTCACTCTATCTATACCCATCATAATTTTATAAAACCTCTATCAAATCTCCCCTCATTCTTCTACGCTCCAGGGAATAAAGTCCTAACTTATTCAACCTTTCTCTGTAACTCAGTTTCTCAAGTCCTTGTAAACTTTCTCTGCACTCTTTCAGCCTTATTAATATCCTTCCTGTAATTCAGTGACCAAAACTGCACAAAATACTCCAAATTTGGCCTCACCAATGCCTTATAGAACCTCACCATAACATTCCAACTCTTATACTCAATACTTTGATTTATAAAGGTCAATGTACCAAAGCTATCTTTACAACCCTATCTATCTGTGATGCCACTTTTAGGGAATTTTGTATCTGTATTCCCAGATCCCGCTGTTCTACTGCACTCCTCAGTGCCCTACCATTTACCTTGTATGTTCTACCTTGGTTTGTCCTTCCAAAGTGCAATACATCACACTTGTCTCTATCAAACTCCATTTGCCATTTTTCAGCCCATTTTTCCAGCTGGTCCAGATCTCTCTGCAAGCTTTGAAAACCTTCCTCACTATCCACTACACCTCCAGTCTTTGTATCATCAGCAAATTTGCTGATCCAATTTACCCAATTATCATCTAGATCATTGATATAGATGACAAGTAACAGTGGACTCAATCACTGTGGCACACCACTAGTCACAGGCCTCCACTCAGAGAAGCAATCCTCCACTACCACTCTCTGACTTCTCCCATTGAGCCAATGTCTAATCCAATTTACTACCTCCCTATATATACCTAGCGACTGAATCTTCATAACTAACCTCCCAAGCGGGACCTTGTCAAAGGCCTTACTGAAGTCCATGTAGACTACATCCACTGCCTTCCCTTCATTCACTTTCCTGGTAACCTCCTCAAAAAACAAATAGATTTGTTAAGCATGACCTACCACGCACAAAGCCATGTTGACTCTCCCTAATAAGTCCCTGTCTATCCAAATATTTGTAGATCCTATCTCTTAGTACTCCTTCCAATAATTTACCTACTACCGACGTCAAACTTACCAGGCTATAATTTCTCGGATTACTTTTAGAGCCTTTTTTAAACAACATGAGCTATCCTCCAATCCTCTGGCACCTCACCTGTAGATACCGACATTTTAAATATTTCTGCCAGGGCCCCTGCAATTTCAACACTAGTCTCCTCCAAGGTCCAAGGAAATACCCTGTTAAGTCCTGGGGATTTATTTACTCTGATATGCGTCAAGATAGCAAGTACCTTCTCCTCTTCAGTCTGTATAGGTTCGATGACCTCACTACTTGTTTGCCTTATTTCCATTGACTCCATGCCAGTTTCCTTAGTAAATACTGTACGGATGCAAAAAACCATTTAAGATCTCCCCCATTTCTTTTGGTTCCATACATAGCCAACCACTCTGACCTTCAAGAGGACCAATTTTATCCCTTACTATCCTTTTGCTCTTAATATACCTGTGGAAGCTCTTTGGATTATCCTTCACCTTGACTGCCAGAGCAACCTTAAGTCTTCTTTTAGTCGTCCTGATTTATTTCTTAAGTTTTTTTTTTGCACTTCTTATACTCTTCAAGTACCTTATTTGTTCCCTGTTTCATATACATGTCATACATCCCTTTCTTCTTCTTTATCAGAGTTCCAGTATCCCTTGAGAACCAAGGTTCCTTATTCTTATTCACTTTGCCTTCAATCTTGACAGGAACATACAAACTCTGCACTCTCAAAATGTTTCCTTTGAAGGCCTCCCACTTACTAATCACATCCTTGCCAGAGAACGACCTGTCCCAATCCACACTTTTTAGATCCATTCTCATTTCTTCAAATTTAGCCTTTTTCCAGTTTAGAACCTTAACCTGAGGACCAGATCTATCTTTATCCATGATCAAGTTGAAACTAATGGTGTTATGATCACTGGAACCAAAGTGTTCCCCTGCACGCACTTCCGTCACCTGTCTTAACTCGTTTCCTAATAGGAGATCTAATATTGCATCCTGTCTAGTTGGTACTTCTATATATTGATTTAGAAAACTTGCCTGAACGCATGTTACAAACTCTAACCCATCTAGACCTTTAACAGTATGGGAGTCCCAATCAATATGTGGAAAATTAAAATCCCCTACTATCACAACTTTATGTTTCCTGCAGTTGTCTGCTATCTCTCTGCAGATTTGCTCCTCCAATTCTAGCTGACTATTGAGTGGTCTATAATACAACCCCATTAATGTGGTCGGTCATTTCCTGTTTCTCAGCTCCACCCATATGGACTCAGTAGACAAGCCCTCTAATCTGTCCTGCCAGAGCACTGCTGTAACATTTTCCCTGACTAGCAATGCCATCCCCCCACCCTCCATCCCTCTGCCTCTACCACTTCTGAAAGAAAGATTGGAACCCTGGAACATTAAGCTGTCAGTCCTGCCCCTCCTGTAGCCAAATTTCACTAATGGCTACAATGTCATAATTCCATGAGTTAATCCACGCCCTCAGCTCATCAGCCTTCCCCACAATACTCCTCACATTGAAATAGACACACCTCACTTGCATGAACTTTTAACATAATTTATTTTCACCCCCCCGCTCCACTGTCTGCTGTGGCACTCTGGTTCCCATCCTCCTGCAAATCTAGTTTAAACCTTCCCCAATAGCACTAACAAACCTCCCTGTGAGGATATTGGTCCCCTTGTAGTTCAGGTGTAACCCGTCTCTCTTGTACAGTTCCCACCTGCCCCAGAAGAGGTCCAAATGATACTGAAATCTGAAACCCTGCCCCCTACGCCAGTTCCTCAGCCACGTGTTCATCCTCCAGAGCATCCTACTCTTACCCTCACTGGCACGTGGCACAGGTAGCAATCCTGAAATTACCACCCTCGAAGTCCTGCCTCGAAGTCCCACCAAGCTCTCTATACTCACTCTTCAGGACCTCCTCACTCTTTCTTCCTACGTCATTGGTACCGATGTGTACCATGAGATCTGGCTGATCACCCTCCCACTTCACAATGCTGTGCACATTATCAGAGACATCCCTGACCCTGGCACCCGGGAGGCAACAAACCATCCGGGAGTCTCTGTCACAACCACAGAACCTCCTGTCTGGACCTCTAACTATCGAGTCCCCTATCACTACCGCTCTCCTCTTCTTCCACCCTCCCTTCTGCACTGCAGAGCAGACTCAGTGCCAGAGATCTGGCTGCCGCAGCTTGTCCCAGCTACATCAAACCGCACCCCCCACCCCCCAACAGTATCCAAATCGGTATACTTGTTGAGGGGAATGGCCACAGGGGCCTGCTGCTTTGATGTAACTACCTCCCTGAAACTACTATCTATAAAATTCTTATTCTCCCAAATGATCAGGAGATCATCCAGCTCCTGTTCCAGTTCCCTAACGCGGAGATGCAGCTGGATGCACTTCTTGCAGGTGTTGTTGTCAGGGACACTGGAGATCTCCCTGACTTACCACATCCTGCAAGAGGAGCGTTCCAACATCTTGCTTGGCATTCTCACTCCTCTAAATGAACAAAACAAAGCTCACCAAAACCTACCTGAAACTGCTCTAGACCTAATTTTATTTGTTCAAGATTTCTTTCTCTGTGAAAGTATACAAAACCAACTTCTTGCTTCATTGTTTAGTTGTTTAAACGTTGATGTGATCAAAGTCCTAATGAGTTGGCAAGAAAATGCATGAGTACGAAAAAAAACAGTAATTGAAAGCCAATTTTGAACGTTACCATTTGCTATATGGGAGTGCAATTAGATTTTTGCCCCTCAAGAACCGTGTTGACTTAAATTTGTCTTATTTAAGGTATTGTAACAATGAATGCTACATGCTAATTGTTTACAAGTTACACTATTTTAAAATCATTAGTTTTAAATTGCCTCACTTGAGGGCACTCGCAAGACATATGAAACTGAATTTTGAAAGGTCATCAGCAGTCAGTGATAACTAAAATATTAATATATATTATATACCTATCAATGGTTTAAAAGTGTGTACTTGACTAGGGGAAGGTTTTGTAGAAATTAACTGCTTTTTCAGAACCTTGATTATGCCAAATTGACTGATTTGTTCATCTGACACTTAAAATCAGGTTTAATATCACTGACGTATGTTGTGAAAATTGTTTTTTGAAGCAACAGTACCTTGCAATACATAATAATAAAAAACTATAAATAACAATAGAAATAAATATATATATATATAATTAAATTAAGGAATTAACTTTTAAGCAAAACATTAAATTAAGTATATACATTAAATTAAGAACAAAAATATAAGGTTCGCTGTCCATTCAGAAAATCAATGGCAGAGAGGAGAAACTGTTCCTGAAGAGTGAGTGTCTTCAGGCTTCTGTACCTCCTCCTTAATAGTAGCATTGAGAAGAGGGCATTTCCTGGGTGATGGGGGTCCTTAATGATGGGTGCTGCCTTCTTGAATCATCATCTTTTGAGCGTGCCATGGATGTTGGGGAGGCTAGTGCCCATGATGGAGCCGATTGAGTTTGCAACTCTCTCTGCAGCTTTTTATAATCCTGTGCAGTGGCCCCTCCATACCAAACTGTGATGCAACTGGTCGGAATGCTCTTCACGGTACATCCAAGTACAGAGGCCCATGTTTTGCAGTTTGTTGATTAGAACTATGATTGCATTGAATGCTGAGCTGTAATCAATAAACAGCAGCCTGATGTAGTTATTGCTATTGTCTGGGAGACCCAAGGCTGAGTGGAGAGCCAGTGAGATTGCATCTGCTGTAGACCTATTGTGACAATAGGCAAATCACTTTGGATCCAGGTCCTTGCTTAAGCAGGGGCTGATTCTAGTCATGACCAACCTCCCAAACCACTTCATCACAGTAGATGTAAGTGCATCTGGGCGATGGTCATTGAGGCAGCTCACCCTGCTCTCCTTGGGCACCGGTATGATTGTCACGCTTTTGAAGGAGGTGGGAAGCTCTAACTGAAGCAGTGAGAAATTGAAGATGTCCTTGAACACTTCTGCCTATGTTGGCACAGGTTTTTAATGCTCTGCCAGGTACACCATAAGGGCCTGTGCAGCTACTAAGCATGATTTCAACTTTCCTGCCATCTTCCTTCCTCTACCTACTATAAAACCTGTTTTATTTTCCAATTCTGACAATATGTCACTGACTTGAAACTTTCTCTCCACTGATGCCTTTTGGCTTGATAACTGAACTGAATGTGTTTCTATTTGTTTTCCAACAGTTAACTTTAAGTGTCACTTGTCAAGGACATTCTTTAATTTGTTTTTTTATGCTTTAGGCAACAGCAAGAGCTGACACGTGACCCTGTCATACTTAATGCTCTGATGCATATTTGCAAGACAATGCATGACTCTGTCAAGTAAGTTGCCGTTCTTTGTAAAATTCTTCATAGCGATTGCTCTTATTAAAATATTAAGATGGATCGAATGTGCTAGTGCTTCTGTGGGACTTGCCTATGTTTTCATGTTGGAGCCCCAAAGTCTAGAAAGTAAAATCTGATATTTTGATTGGATAAAAATTTATCTGTGTGCTTGTTAGAAAACCAAAGTTTTGGTCATAGCTCACCCAATGTGGGTAGTGTAATGTTCTTGATACATAATTTCACTTTTTGTAGTTTGATGTAATATTCTCAAATAGCATATAAAATATTATTTTGATTTATATGGTAGATAAGTGCAGGTATGGCAGTAATGTAATTCCTAAATTGGGCTGGCTAAGATGCAGAATTTACAATGAATATATTCGATTATAAGAATGCCCCAACAAATATAATGAATACCATTTTTTATTAATTGCTTAATGATGATCATGGGAATCATGTTCCAACTATAGCAATTTACTTTTGATATCTGAAGTACAGAATTGAATTATTTTTTAATTAATTGGCTTATCAATAATTAAAAGTTTTTCAAATTTTATAACCAGTTGTCATAGAATTTTGTTTTTGTCTTAATCAGCATCTTAGGTTAAAATAAGATTCAGTTGTGATTCCGTTTGTTTTGCTTATTTTGCCCAGATAATAAGTTATGAATTAATGGTGATAATTATTATAAAGTATTGCAAATACTTTCTGTCTTTGAAGTGCTTTAACATTGGAAGATGAAAAACGGAGTTTGGCTGCGTTAATAAATGGATTTATCAGAATGGTGAGTGGTGAATATTAATTTCCTGGTTGTGGATGCTGCTTGTAAGGTTAACATTTATTGCTTATTGAGCATGAAGATCTTTTTCAACCTTTACTGTCCTTCTGCTAAAAATACTTCCACAGTGAGTATTAATCTGAATGCAGAAAAATAAAATTCAATACTTTTTTCATAGCTGCAATCCTCATGTAGAGTATCTTCTGGAAATACGAAGTGATTTTTAAAGAATACATATCATTTGAACTCCTGGTGGTCTTTCTCTAGATAATCTCACATTAATGTACATCACAGAATTTCTATATAATCTTTATTGCAACACTTCCTCACAATTCGATAGTGTTGCTCTTATTGACAGGTTGATTTTAATTGATGAGGTATATTCTACTATACTGTTAATTGTGATTGATCTCAATTCACCAATAACAGGTTTTTAAGCACTACAATAATCCACAGTCAAGAATCAGAAATAACTGCATTTTTCTCTGTAGGTTTCATTTGGTCGGGACTTTGAGCAACAGCTAAGTTTTTACGTAGAAGCCAGATCAACATTTTGCAACTTGGAACCTGTTCTTATCCAGCTGATCCATGTGAGTAGAAGTGCACGGTTTAGTTATGTCAGTTTAGTTAAGTCTGTATTCGAGCTGAGCTACTGTGAGTTCCATTAAATCTTAAAACATGTGCTTGGCTGTGCCAATTCCTCTTATAATACAGGTGTGCGCCGCTTAACGTCCATTCGGACAACGTCTGATCGCGCATACATCCTTAGTCACGATTGGAGAACGTGACATAGCGGATGTAACCAATCTCATGTATCCCGCGTCTTTTGAGTGTAGTAGCGTTATCTCTCTGTTTAATTTTCTAATGAAAATATTACCGTAAAGTGCAGCATGGCTTCCAAATGCAGCAAAACCACTCCTAGTGATAGCAGCAGCAAGAGGCACAGGAAAAGTATTGATTTGGAAGTGAAACAAAAAGTTATTTAACAATGTGAAGGTGGAAAACCAGTGAATGCTATTGCTCGGAAATTAGGCATGTTGCACTCGACAATCACAATGGTCCTGAAAAACAAAGAAAAAGTTGAGGAAGTTAAGAACAGAGATGTGGATGATCCTGATCCTCTTTGATAAATTGTGTGTGATATAAGCTAAGAAAGTGTTTACATAGAAGTTTAAAAAGTGAAAAAAATTTAAAAGTTTAAATGTATGTATTATAGTGTACAGTATGCAGATTTAGTGTAAGCATCGTGGACATTAAGCGACGCATACCTGTACAACGTTTGATACTATTTTGTTTTCAGGTTTGCACATCTCAATTATTGCAGGAGGGGGCGCTGTTAGTCATTGTTTTTATTCAGGACAGCTTTGTTTACTGAAAATCAATGCTTTTTAATGCTATGAAAATGTTATGAATTATAAATCCCCATTCAGTGAATAGTTTCCATTTGACATTCAACTTATATTTGGACCAGATTATATCACTTATGTTCTACTGTTCTATTTCAACTGATGAGCAGCTAAAGGAATTTTTCATCTTTATTTAAGTTTAACATAACTGTAGTTTTGATTTGATAGACTTAAAACCACAGAATATTAACGATCCATTAGAAAGACATATAGATGATTTGTAAGCTGTTTATGTTTTTCTGTAGAGTGTGAATCGACTTGCGATGGAAACAAAGAAAGTCATGAAAGGCAATCATTCCAGAAAAACAGCAGCATTTGTAAGGGTTAGTGCCAAGTTTAATTACTGCTTTCAGGAATATTGACAGTTTAAATTTTGCTTTGAAATGCAAGACATGTAGTCTTTTTTTTTAACAACTGCAACTTTATTTATGTGATGTTATATTCTGTACACATCTCAAATCCAGCTCTCTACGTGTGTTTTTTAATTAATTCTTAATAGATTTCTCCATATATTTTCCAAATAGTTCTTCATCTACATGCCTGTCACAGGTCTACACAACCACATGGGTCATCACAGCTGAGTCCTCTCCCTTTTTTGCTTGTTTGCTATACATGCACACTTTCCGAAAGGAATTGTAGAATAGCAGTCTTCTTGGCTACGGTTTTATTTTTGTATCAGGGCGCAGGAGGGGGTAAAAACAATGGATCTGATTTCAATTCTTGTAGCCCCATTGCTGTCTTGATTGAGGTAACCTAAGTACAGGCTCAGGATTAAAACTCGTACAGAGGATAATCACAGAAGGAAGAATTACTCCTCTCTCTTTCCTTCCTCAAGAAGTAAGCAAAATTGAACAAATAGCCGGAAAGAAGAGAGGTGCTGCTGCTCCTATTTTGGAATCATTCGAACAGCTGTGCATTCCTGTCTTTCCCCATCCCCCAACCCCCTTTCTGTAGCCTCAAGCTATTTTTCTGACTAAGCATGATTAGTAAATTAATAATCTTGCTGCAGCGGCTGGTGTAGTACAGACACAGAATGACCTTGAGGTCCAACAAACATGACAACTAAGGTACAGAGCTGTGGAGAAGTGGGGGGAAATAAAAATGTGCAGCTCTGACAGTGAGTTGATCTTCATTTTAATGGTGGTGTTTGTATATGTCAAAGTTTATTTTTAATTGTGATTATTCTAAAGTTGTAGTTTCATGCTATATTGCAACAGTTTCTGTCCTTTTTAAAAAAAATGTGAAGTGTTAATTTTAAAAGAAACTTGCTTTCAAATCTAGCAATTCTCCAGAAAGTGAATAAAGAATTGACTAGATTAGAATCCCAATTGTTATATTAAATCAGGAATGTTATTGAATCATCAATTTCTGAGTTATATAATATTTTAACATCAGACTCATAAAATAATGAATTACTTTAACAAACTTGGACAATACAAATTTCATATCTATTTAGTGAATGGCATGAAAAGCACATAAGACTGATGAGAAATAACAACTGAGAAAAGAAGGTTCTCCCAGTGACTGCGTGGGTTTCCTCTGGGTACTCTGCTTTCCTCCCACAGTTCAGTGATGTACCATCTGATAGGTTAATTGGTCATTGTGAATTGTCCTGTGATTACACTAGGATTAGATGGGGGATTGTTGTGTGGCATGGCTGGAAGGGTCTATTCTGCACTCTTATCTCAATAATAAATGAATAAACGTGGAAAGGGACAGGAAGCTAGTTGTTTGTAGAAATAATGCATGCACATCATTTGAAACTTCTGAATTTAATAATATTACAGGAATTTGTTAGTATACAGAGGGTAACCATAAGTTGAATTTTCCTAACCTGGGAAAGGCCTATGTTGTGTTATCCATTCTAATCAGCAAATAGCTTTTGAAGTTCTTCATTCTTCACTATCTTTAGAAGTTCACTATTTTAAAGAAGGGTATTGCACATTTTCCCAGATTTTACTCATCTAAGTAAACGTGAATAGATTGAGCCAAGATAAATGGAAGGCAGTTATGTTATAAATATTAATAGAACCTGAAAGGACGATCAGAAATACAGCTGAATTTTATTTTCATTTTCAAAACAAAGAATGAATGTATATTTGTGAAATCTGAATGAAATATTAGAGTTGTTTTGATATACAAAAATATCATAGGTCATCAAAAAATCTGACCCTTCCCTAGCATCGACTTTTAGTCTGCAGCTGACTATTAATATTTATTTTAATCTGTTTGGGAATACAATAGTTAGGGTTTTTAAATGGCGTTGGTCTTGGATACAAGAAGGAATATTAGTGTTCAGTTCAAACATTGAAATTCATGAGAATTCTGAAAGTATTAATAAACATGGTTTACTCCCTATTAAAATTGATTATGTTTTGTAATATTAAGTTTTTCTTTCATTTGCTCTCAGGCTTGTGCAGCATATTGCTTCATTACCATTCCATCCCTGACCAGCATCTTCGCACGTCTCAATCTGTACTTGCACTCAGGCCAAATTGCTCTTGCAAACCAGTGCCTTTCTCAAGGTAAGATAGAAGAGCAAAAAAAAGGCTGCTGATGTATCTGTGTGTAGCAAAAAATGTTTAATATATCTATACATTGGTATCTTCTCAAGGAAGTATAACAATGAATCAGTTGTATTTATCTGAGTTGTTGGATTTTGAATGAATTTAGATAGGCGATGTAATAGGAGATTTATGGTGGACCATTAAAGGTTAAGAGGCATTCTTCATAATTACACTAACAGTATTTATGATTAGTTTTCTTTGAATGTGTCCAATGTAGGAACTGCAGTAGGCCCTGAGATTGCTGCATCACGTGTATTGAGTGATTCTTGAATCAAAAAAGACTTTAGAAGTACTCATTAAATGTGGGCCAGATATTTGAGTTATCATTATGACTTTTTAAACTTCATTTAAAGATTCTAGTATTTAAAATTCAAAAGCTGGTAATCCTCCATTTTAGTGGCATAAAGAAATTCCGAATTTATCAGGATTATTCTAAATATGTGAGAGTTTATAGTTGCAGTCTAATGACTATCAACTGAGCAAGTGGATTAATAATGAAATTGATTCAATGTGTTTTCGTTGTGTACGTTTGGTGTTGAGTAGATCGCGCAGGAATATTACTTATTTAAATGTAACACAAGGAACGCAGATGTAAAACTGGATTCCAGTGAACCAGCATTTTTATTGAATTTTATAGTGTAATCATAGTAAAAGGATATTGTGTGTTGTTTAACACTGCCAATTCATTATAATATGTGTTAAACCATTCATGTAAGCCCACGCAAAATAATTAATTTGAATGCAGACTTCAGATATGTTTGCTGATAATAAAAAAAATAGATTTACACACGAATTCTATTCTGGGAACTGCCTTCTGGTGCCTCTTTGGTTCCTAAAAAAGAGCATCATTTGAAAGTATGTTAGATTAATATGTCTGATTAAATCTTGAGCCAAATGATAACTGGTAGAAATAGGTTTTTAACTCGAAGTGTGATACTTAGTTTTTCTGAAGTAATACTAATACGAATGTATTTGTAATTCTTAAATCCTGGGTCAACCCAGAATGGCAACATTCTCAATTTACAAGTCTTCATAGATACTGCTTGAACTGCTGAATTAGTCCAATTTTTACACTATCTACAACACCATTCTACACTATTGCAAGACTACCCACTTTTAAGTCTTCTGCCAAACTTGCACTTCCTCATCCAAGTCATTTATATAAATCAGAAAGAGCCAGGTTCCAGAGCAGCTCCCTGCAGAACACTACCAGTCCCTGACCTCCAAACAGAATGCACACTATCTACAACCTTCTGTGGGTAAGCCAGTTCTTACCCACACAGCCATGTTATCATGGATCCCATGCCTCACTACTTTCTGGTTGAACTTACCATGGGGAACCTTGTAACAGGTATACCATAAAATCCCAATATACCACATCCACCACCATTGTATCAATTTTTTTGTCACCTCCTTGAAAAACTTAATTTAGGCTCATGAGGCACAACCTATCCCTCACAAAGCCAGTGAGACTGTGCCTTTCAGAATGCTCATAAATCTTGTCCTTAAGAATTCCCTCCATAGATTGCCTACCTCTGAAGTAACGCAATCTGGGCTATAATTCTCAGTATTATCCCTATTACCTTTCTTAAACATCAGAATAACATTTGCCATTTTCCAGTCCTCTGGTACCACTCCTGTGGACAGGGAGGGTACAAAGGCCAGCATCAAAGCCACAGCGATCCTTTCCTCTCTTCCTGCAGTAACCTGTGGTATATCCTGCCCCGGGGACTTATCTGTCATAAAATTTTTCAGAAGCTCTGACATTATCTCTTAATCTCAACATGCAGCAGGAATGAGCTTGTTCTCTGCTGTCCTCATGTTCATTAAAATCCCTCTCATTAGTAAACATCTCTAAGCATATTTCCCCCTGTATCCCTGAACAGTCGAATCTTTACTCTAGGCATCTTCCTATCCTTCACATACATATAGAATGTCCTATAGGTTTTCCTTAATCCTTCTAACTCTCCTCAGTCCCTACTTTAACATCTTCTTATCTACCTTATGATTCTCAAGAGCCCTGCCTGATTTTTACTTCCTAAGTCTTAACTATGTTTTCTCTTGACCAAATATTTCACCTCTCTTGTCAAAAATGGTTCCTTTACCCTACCATCCCTTTTCCTGTCTCAGGGGACAAACCTATCTAGAAACTCATGCAAATGGTCCCTGAACCACCTCCACATTTCTGCTATGATAACATACTGATAACATACTCCAAATTTTTCCTTCCAAGTTCCTACCTGGTTCCATTGTAAGTATCCCTCCCTCAATTAAATATGTTTTTGCATCGTCTGCCCTTCCCTTTGAACATCGCTATGTTAAAAGTCTGGCAATTGTGGTCAATTGTTTGCCCACTGAGCAGTTTATCAACTGACAAGGTTCATTGCTCAGTACTAGATCTAGTATAACCTCTCCTCTAGTTGGCCTGCCCACATACTGTGCCATTAATCCTTCCATAAGTTAATCTTTACCATTTAGAAGATTATCTTTAATAGTATTATGGTCTTTGCTAAAATATTTTTAAGTTTAGTTTTTCAGCAAGCTAGGTATATATAATTTTTGTAACTAATCTATAACTAAAATAATATATGGTGAATATATTCAATGTGTTCAATACCAAGTGTCAGAAATGGAAAATCTTAGCTCTGCCAAAACAAAGCCAAAAGCAGATGTGAGCAAGAAAACATGCTGGATCCCATCTAATGTAATTTTTCTTGCCAAGTATGTTCATTATGTTGTCTTTTCAATTTGCCTTACATTGATTACATGGGTGTGACTGCCTTCATGTCCAAGTTGGAGTTCCTTATTCTCAAATGAACTATGGAGGAAAAAGTAGAAAGAGTTGGCGCAGTATAATTGTACGATTAGTAAGTTGCTGGCAGATTCAATCTTTGCCATGTGTTGAACATCTTTTAATTTTGATACAAATTGATATTTAGTTTTCATTAATTGACTGGATCAATAATTATTGCATATCTGTCACCCTTGATGGCAGAATAATGCTTTGTATCGTCTAATGCCACAGATCATTTGTATATAGTTTAAGGAAAAGCTCTGGTTTAGAGTACATATTGTAGGCATTTTTTTAAGTATCACAGGTCAGACATTGCTAAAAGCATTCACCCTTGCCCTTTCTTATTCTACAATGTTACATTTCTGATTTAACCATCATCCACCTTTAGATTTTAATTACAACATGTGCCTCAGTTTACACTTACAGTGTTAACATTTATAAGACCATTATATATAGACGCAGAATTGGGCCATTTGGCCCATTGAGTCTGCTCTGCTATTTCCTGATTTCTCCTCATATCCCTTCATGCCCTGACCAATCAAGAATCTCTCAACCTCTGCCTTTAACATACATGAAGACTAGGTCTCCACAGCTGTCTCTGGGAAATAATTCCACAGATTCACCACTCTCTGGCAAAAGAAATTCCTCCTCATCTCCATTCCAAAAGGATGCAAATCTATTCTGAGACTGTGTCCTCTGGTCTTAAACTCTCCCACCATAGGAAACATCCTCTCCACAGTCACTCTATCAAGGCCTTTCACTCATTCTTCTGAATTCTAGTGAATACATGCCCGGAGCCATCAAACGCTCTTCATATGACAAGCTGTTCAATCCTGGAATCATTTTCATAAACCTCCTTTGAACCCTCTTCAGTTTCAGCACATATATTCTAAGGTAAGGGGCCCAAAGCTGCTCACCAGTGCTCTATAAAGTCTCAACATTACATCCTTGTTTTTATATTGTAGTCCTCTTGAAACGAATGCTAACATTGAATTTGCCTTCCTTACCCCAGACTCAACCTGCAATCTAATTTTTAGGGAACCCTGCACCAAGACTCTGAAGTCCCTTTGCATCTCAGTTTTTTGTATTTTCTCTCCATCTAAGTCAACCCTTTCATTTCTTCTACCAAGGTGCATGACTGTACACTTCCCAGCTCTGCATTCCATTTCTTTGCTCATCTTCCTCATCTCTGTAAGCTCTTCTGTAGCCTCTCAGTTTCCTCAAAACAACCTGCCCCTCCACCTGTCTTCATATCGTCTGCAAACTTTGCAACAAAGTCATCAATTCAGTCATACAAGTCAATGACATATAATGTAAAAAGAATCAGTCTCAACACAGACTCCTGTGGAGTCTGGCAGCTAACCAGAAAAGGCTCCCTTTATTCCCACTCTTTGCCTCCTGACAATTAGCCACTGCTTTATCCATGCTAGAATCTGTCCTGGGTCTGTAGCTTGGGCCAGGCTCATGTGTGGCACCTTGTCAAAGGTCTTCTGAAAATCCAAGTACACAACACCAACTGATTCTCCTTTGTTTATCCCGCCTATTATTTCTTCAAAGAGTTCCAACAGATTTGTCAGGCAAGGTTTTCCCTTGAGGAAACCATGCTGACTATGGCATATTTTATCATGTGCTTCCAAGTACCCTGAGACCTCATCCTTAATAATCGACACCACCATCTACTACAACAAAATTGCTATCATTTCCCAGTGAGCAAAACGATTCTAATTTGCTTACTGCTTATTTTTCACCAACAGTGACAAAAGTCATTGTTCTTTTTCAACACAAACACACACAGTTGATGTGGTTTAAAAACTGTTCACTCTGAGCACGGTATAGTATCTAATGGCCACACGAGCACATGACTGATGCTAATTAGAAACTATTCGAAAACAGACTCCTGTCCCAATTAAACAGCATAATGTCCCAAATAAGCAGCTGCCCTGATTAACCGATGGCCCATTTAACTGGAATCCATGAAATGTGTAGTTGGAAATAAAAATGAGTTCTTCTTTGAGTTTGGGATCAGCTTCTAGGATCATCCTCCAGTTTCTATGGGTCTGTACTGCTCTCTAACAGACTTTACAGTTACTGCCTGCATTTTTGTGAATTGACAATTAGTGCATTTGTTTGCTGAAGAACTGTTAGTGTTCTTGTATGTTTAAAACGAGTTGGATGAGTTTTTTTAGTGAAGCTGTGATATATAATGATTTTCAAAATATTGGAACTTAGTTCGTGTCTTACCTTTGTAAGTGCTTTACAATTCCTTTCTGAGTGAGGATCAGTGTCACATCTGTGAACTTAAAGCAGTGTATGGTACTTCTGTTTTATAAAGTCGATTCATTCTTGTCAGTCTCATTGGCTGGAGCTGCATTTATTGCCCAAGCAAAACTGTCTTTGAATTGAGTTGTTGGAAGAGTGAGGCTGGGCCTGCAGATTTTATTACTTAAAGAACAACAACCACTCAGAAGAATATTTACAATAATCTGGCAGTTTCGTGTCACCACACCTGTTACTAGGTTTTCAATCCAGGTTTATGTAATTAAGTGCATATAAGTTACCCAGCTGTTATTGATTCAAATTTCTTCCTCACAGTCAGTCATCTGGGTCTGGTAAATAAGCAGTAATATCAGGATAACTCATGTCTTTTTAAGGTAACATCTGAGTTTTGTTTTTGACCCTGCAAAAATGTGAAATGTAAGAGCAAATATGAAGAACTTTGTTATAAAAATAGCAGCGAGGAAATCGCTAACTCACCTGGTGCAGCTTTTATACCTCAAAGCAGTTGTACGCTATCGTGATAGAAGATCAATTTAAGTCTGTACAGTAATTGTAAATATTGGCTACTTTGTTGATGAAAAGGAAAAGGCAAGTATATGCTTCAGTGCATAAAACTTATTTAAAACTATATTTCACAGCAGATCTGAATCTAATTAGATGGCTGTAACTTTACCAATCCTTTTTCACAGAATAAAAGTTCACAGATGTTAAAATTGGCATTTCTGATCTGTTATGAGAGTTAACATGTGAGTCATTTTTAACAATATTTTCTATCCAGCTGCAAAGTACTGTATAAATGTCAGCTAATTTGCAGTTTGGTATGGAAAAAGCTGATGTAGAAGTTAGCTCTGTTGCTCATTGTTCAAACTTTTGTTCACTGTTATCCAAAATGCGTCCCATAAAGTAGGGATTAGCTGTGTCCAACTAAATAGCTGTGTTTCTTTTTTCTTTGTGTTGTTAAATATCACGCTTATTGAGATAACTGACTGCAAAGCAGTTTTTGTTTAGCAATGAGTGGAGTAGTTGCTCATTTATATAAATGCTGACTGCTGTGACATGATGGAAATTCGTATTTTGATAAATGAAGTTGAATTTGAAGCTATTTCCTATATACTTTTTGTAGATTCTTGGCTTAATCTCTTTATTAAAATATTGTTGCCCAAAAATTGGATTATCTAATGCAAAGCAGTATTAAGTCCCTTGAAAGCTTTAGGTCCTTCCATGGTGAATTTCTAAAAGTTTTGTTTCAGAATTTCATAATGCCTTGGCAACAATCCTGTACTATGAAAGAATACAAAGGGATTTTGGTTCACAAATTGAATTGCTAGATTTCAAGAAAGATTTCTTTGATCTATGTAAAATAGTTTTACCAGGAAGGTTGTATGTTAAATTTCCATTGGAATAAAGTTCCATTGAAATGTGTTGAATACTTCCTATGACGGCAGCTCAGGTTGAATGTGACAGTAACGGCCTTCATGGTATTGAAATCTGAGATTTGTTGTTAAACCATCTCAGGCCTAGAAGTGACCTCATTCCAAATATCTAGTTCATGTTCTCATAAATGCTGTCAAGAGACAATTTTTGTCCTTCTTTATGGAATGTAAATCCATACTACCAATATTTTGTCTTAAGTGCAATTTAGTTAGCCCCACTCCTTGGCTCTTTATAGCCCTACGGTGATTTTCGTTTTGGAATACAGGAGCTCCTCTGCTTATCTGACCTTATGTAAATATTTCAATAGTTCAATATAGTAATATTAAAATGTTACTTACAATTCATCGATGACAGGATATAGTATATATTCTTTTGATTCAATTTTAGGTAATAGGCTGAATATTCATTGACATTAAAGAATTATGGAACTGTGCAAAAATCTTAGGTACATGTGTATAGCTAGGGTGCCAAAGACTTTTTCACAGTACTTTATAATTTTATGTGTGGCACGGTACTGCTGCCACAAAAAAAAATCATGACATGAGTGATGATTAACATGAGTCTGATATGGGTCAGTATTGTTGACTGAAAGTGGGAAGGGGGCAGAGAAAGGAGAATCATGGTTGGGAAAAGGAGAAAAGGCAAGGGAGGGAGTAGGAAGCGCCAAAGACATTCTGTAATGATTAATAAACCAATGACCTTACCTGGTGTCTCAGGGCTGGCTGTGCCTGCACCAGCACCAACCCTTGCACCGCCTCCGGCATACCTTCTCTACCACCTGTCCCACACCCCTCCTGCAGTGCTCCACACTTAACATTCCCAACATCCCGTACTCCCTCCAGATTTACAAACTCATTCTCTGCTCCAGTGGTTCAGTGGTTCCATTTAATATCAGAGAATGTATACAATATACAACCTGGAATTCTTACTCTCCATAGACATCCTCAAAACAAAGAATGAATGACAGAAAGAAGCTGTAAGAACCCCAAAGCCCCCTGTCCCTCTCCCACACACAAGAAACAGCGAACAGCATCAACCTCCCTTTCTCCCAAATTACTCTAGCATAAAGCATCATCATTCCCACCATCCACCATGTAAGCAGCAGCAAAGCCCCCAAAGAAAGACCATGGTCTACAGTCCATCAAAAACATACTCCAATATTTCAACATCCCACAGGGTCTCTCTCTCTCTCTCTCTAACAAGGGAGAGACAGATATCACTCCTTACACAGTGATAGGAGAAACAGCAGTCACTGGAGTGGACTCGGTGGGCTCAATGGCCTAATTCTGCTCCTATGTTTTATGGTCTTATGAAGCATTGTTTTATTCTTTCGAGTTCCCCAACTTGAGAACTGTCAAATCGATTACCCAGTGCAGAGCCCTCCAACAGCTACTCTCACTGTCTTTGATGTTCCGACTTCTACTATGCTTCAGTATGCAGCACTGGAGAGAATTCATGTTCACAGGGCCATACAGGCGCCTGACTTGGGGCTGAACCTGGACATACTGAAATATGGCTGATCAGTGAGCTGTTATGCAGAACTGCAGTTTTCGAGTGCCGCTGTCGATCAAAGATCCCGATCAGACCTCGGCCAGGAAAATAGAGACATTAGAATATGAAGAATCCATGTTGATAAATACGATACTGTACAAAAGTCTTAAACACCTGAGTTATATATATATATATATATGGCTCAGACTTTTGCACAGTACTGTATATCAGGGATTTTTAAAACAATACAGAAAATGGGTAAACACACGAAATTCTGCGGATGCTGGAGATCCAAAGCAGCACACACAAATTGCTGGAGTAACTCAGAAGGTCAGACAGCATCCATGGAAATGAACACTCAATTGACATTTCAGGCTGAGACCCTTCTTCAGGACCAGAAAGGAAGGGGGAAGATGGCAGAATAAAAAGGTGATGGGAGGAGAAAGAGGTTAGCTAGGAGGTGATAGGTGAAGCCAAGGGGATAAGAAAGATAAAGGGCTAGAGAGGAAGGAATCAGATAAGAGAGGAGAGTGGACCATATGATAAAAGAAAGGAGGAGGGAACCAAGGGGGAGGTGATAGCAGGTAAGAAGAGATGAGAGGCCAGAGTGGGGATAGAACAAGAGGTGGAGGGAATTTTTTTTTGTACTGTAAGGAGAAATTCATGCCATCAGATTGGAGGCTACCCAGACAGAATGTAGGGTGTTGCTCCTCTTACCCTGAAGGTGGGCTCATCATGGAGGAGGCCATGGAGCGCCGTATCAGAACGGGAATGAAAATGGGAATTAAAATGTTTGACCATGGGGAACTTCTACTTTTGGTGGATAGAGCAGAGGTACTCGATAAAGCAGTTCGCCCATTTAGGATGTCTCACCAATATGGAGCAGGCCATATCAGGAGCACCAGACACAATAGATGACCTCAGCAGATTTGCAGGTTAAGTGTTGCCTCACATGGAAGGACTGTTTGGGGACTTGAATGGAAGTGCGGGGGGAGGTTGATGGGCAGGTGTAGCACTACGGTCGCTTGCAGGGTTAAGTGCTGGGAAAGAGATTAGTGGGGAGGGGTGAATGGGCAAGAGAGTCATGGAGGGAGCGAACCCTGCTGAAAGTGGAGAGAAGAGGGCGAGGTAAAGATGTGCTTGATGGTAAGATCCCTTTGGGAATGGTGGGAATTGCAGAGAATGGTGTGTTGAATGTGGAGGCTCGTGGGGTGGTAGGTGAGGGCAAGAGGAACTCTATCACTGTATGGTGGTGGGAAGATGGGGTGAGCAGCAACATCCAGGAAATGGAGATGTGGGTGAGGGCAGCGTCAATGTTGGAGGAAGGAAATCCCAGTTCTTTGAAAAAGGAGGACATCTCTGATGTCCTGGAAAGGAATGCTTCACTCTGGAACAGATGCTGCAGAGATGGAACTGGAAAAAAAAGGATTAACATTTTTATAAGAGACAGGTTGGGAAGAGGTATAGTCAAGATAGCCGTTGGAGTCAATAGGTTTATAAATGATGACAGTTGAGACAGTTTGTCTCCAGAAATGGAGACAGAGTTTGAGAAAGGGAAGAGAGTTGTCAGAAATGGACCAAGTGAATTTCAGAGTAGTGGATGTTGGAGTAAAGTTGATGAAATTGATAAGCACAGCATGGGTGCATGAAGCAGTACCATTGCAGTCGTCAATGGAGCAGAGGAAGAGGAAGGTTTCAGACTTGGACTGGTCTACGTAGCCAATGAAAAGGCAGGCATAGCTGGGGCCCATGCACGTGCCCAAGGCTACCCTTCAAGTCTGGAGTAAATGGGAGGAGCTGAAGGAAAAATTATTGAGAATAAGGACCAGTGCAGCCAGGTGGTGGAGGGTGGTGATGGAGGGGAACTGGCTGGTTCTTCTATTAAGAAAGAAGCAGAGAGCTTTAAGGCAGGGTTTCCCAACCTGGGTTCCGCAGACCCCTTGCTTTATGGTACTGGTCCTTGGCATAAAAGTTGGGAACCCATGCTTTAAGGACTTAATGATGGGGGATAGAACTGTATCGGGACTGTGGACATCCATGATGCAAGTGAAGCGGTTAGGGCAGGAAGTTTAAAGTTAATGAGATCAAGAGCATGAGAAGTGTCAGAGATATAGATGGAAAGGGTCTAAACAAAGTGGGATAGAGTTGAGTTGAGGTATGAAGACACAAGTTAAGTGGGTCAGGAGCAAGCAGAGACAATGAGCCTATCCAAACAGTCAGGTTTGTGGATCTTGAGTATGAGGTAGAAGCAAGCAGTACGGAGTAAGAGAACTATGAGTTTGGTGGCGTTGTATGGAAATTCTCCAGAGTTGATAAGGTCAGTGATGGTTATGGTGTCAGAGACAGTTTTCTGATGGTCTGGAGTGGGGTCCTTTACAAGGGTTAAGTTAGAGGAGGTGTTTGAGAATTGCCACCTGGCCTCAGCTAGGTCACCACACTACAACTGCACTCCCTTTCTTGGTGGTTTTGATGATAAGGTTGGCATTGGTGCAGAGAGGGTAGTGGGCAGTATGTTCAGAGGGGTGAGGTTCAATGAGGAGTGTTGAAGTTGAGCCAGTTGATGTAGAACACTACAACAGCACCCCCTAAGTGGTGGTTTATGAAAAATGGGTGTATGTACATTGAGAAAGCTACTTACAGACTGTTCTTGGGAATTGGATGCTTTTGTAACCTAGCTATATGATATAATTACTTGTATATTCACTCCTTTGGTCAGTGAATTATACACCATCAAAGGTGGCTATGAAATTCAAAGTAAAAGCTTCTAGTTGCTCTTGTTTTTTTTACAGATTTCCTGGTTGATAATCATTGTAATGATGATATAGTGCTAGCCTTAATTACTTTGTTCTTTGATTCATATATCGTTATCCTTCCAAGTGTAATATTATAGGGTCTATCATCTTGTGAAACAATAGTACTCATTACTTACGGGGTTGATGATATAATGTTGTCTGAACTTGCAGTGGTGTTCCTCAGTTTTTGGCATTCTACTCTATTTAATTTTGTTGGACTTCTATCACCTCCAGATTTCACTATAAAGTTTGAGAACCTTGAACATTTGTGGTTTGGTAAACTAAACTTCTAGCTTTTCAGATGAATTCTCAAAGGCTTCCTCTCATTTTCTGTTCCAATTTTGAATGACTGACAGACAGACATACTTTATTAATCCCGACGGAAACTGGGTTTCGTTACAGTTGCACCACCAAGAATAGAGTAGAAGTATAACGAAATAAAACCAGAAAGAATTAAATGATAATAAGTAAATTATGCCAAGTGGAAATGTCCAGGACCAGCCTATCGGCTCAGAGTGTCTGACATTCCGAGGGAGGAGTTGTAATGTTTGATGGCCACAGGCAGGAATAACTTCCTATGACACTCAGTGTTGCATCTCGGTGGAATGAGTCTCTGGCTGAATGTACTCCTGTGCCTAACCAGTACATTATGGAGTGGATGGCAGACATTGCCCAAGATGGCATGCAACTTGAACAGCATCCTGTTATCAGACACCACCGTCAGAGAGTCCAGTTTCATCCCCACAACATCACTGGCCTTGCGAATGAGTTTGTTGATTCAGTTGGTGTCTGCTACCCTTAGCCTGCTACCCCAGCACACAACAGCAAACATGATAGCACTGGCCACCACAGACTTGTAGAACATCCTCAGCATCGTCCGGCAGATGTTAAAGGACCTCAGTCTCCTCAGGAAATAGAGGATTTTTTTGAATCCTATGTACAATGTACTGTGTATGTTAATCAAAATGGCTTCTTTGGTTTGCTAGAGTAGGAATGCTTTTATGTTTGATAAGTGTTTTCTCTCGCAGTTGTTTAGCTTTGGACTTGCTGATATGGGGATTGCATTCATTTATTGACCAATGGGGAATGTTATTTTGTCTTGTGAGGCTGGGAGCTTGGGGGTTTCGCGGTCTTTTCAGGGGAGGCGGGAAGGAGACGCTGAGGAAGGTGGACGTGCGCCGCACTGCTCAGTTGACCACCAGGGTGGTCGCAGGTGCGAGGACATGGAGGTCGGAGGAAAGTGACGAGGGGTCGAATGGTTCGATGGTTGAGCTCCAACGATGTGCACTAAACTGACTGAACTCTGATAAGTTGGCGCCTTTTACTTTATTTTCTTTTACTTCATATATACTGTATTGCATAGTACTCTTTTAGTTTTAGTAAAATCTTTAAAGTGTATTCCATAACGGTATCTGGTGTGAATTTGATATTGTGTGTGTACGCGCGGCATAAACTTGATTCTCACAGCACCTGCGTGTACGGGAGGTGGGGTTGGTGAGTGGCTGGATCTCCTTTTCCCCTAGACCAGGGGTCGGCAACCCGCGGCTCCGGAGCCGCATGTGGCTCTTTCATCTCTGTGCTGCGGCTCCCCATGGTTTGTTAGTTTTTGAAATGTAATTCGAAATTTGAAGATTATGGTGATCTTGTACAATCTAAATTGTACAAGATTGTGACGACCCCATTTCTTGGCACATCCGAACCGGCTTACAATTAGCCACCGTTCCGGCTAAGGGAGATAGCCTACGGGGGTTTGTGAGTACGTGTCTTTTGGAGCATCCGCGCCCACAGGGGGCGGGTTGATGGAGGCTTTAAAGCAAGGCTGTTTAGTTCGAATAAAGTTATCTTTGACTGCAGTGTCGTTATTTTAGCGCTGCGTGTAGCACACCGCCACAACGCGTTTTTTATCGCTATTAATATACGTCACCACTGCCAATCCCTGACACCCGCCAGTGCGCGATTTCTTTTAATTTTTCGAGCGAAGGTAGGCTAACCATGGAGTAACCTTCAACCCAACGTCTTTTTTTCGGAGTTCAAAATGTTTTTGTTGCATGCAGAAATGTAATTTCGTTTTCTCTGCAGGAGTTCATCAATTTCATAAATGCAACACATTATAGTTTGTTTATACATAGCATAAAGGCAAAAAAACCGTTGTATGCAGTGCTATTTCATTTTAAATTTCAAACGGGTTTTGTGGCTCCCAGTGTTTTCTGTGGGAAATGGGTCCATATGGCTCTTTCAGTGGTAATGGTTGCCGACCCCTGCCCTAGACATATACCAGCCTGTTGGTTAAGTGTTACACCTATTTGAATTGAATGTCCTATCCTTCAATTGCAAATTACGAAACCCCGAAACTCTATTTATCCCCCACATTAATGCACATGGATACTTGAAAGAGGAGGTATCATTGAATCCACAAAAACAGTTTTCAGAAAAAATCAGTAGCTTCTGAGAGAGTTGTGAGAGGACCTAAATTTATGATTATCAATGGAAACATCATTTGTAAAATTATATGATTTTGTTATGAGATGAGCAATAATTGAAGTGGATCCTTATTGTAAGCATGTATTCTTCAGTAGTGCCCGTGCTCTGTCCGATCAAAAGTGGTAAATAGAAATATAATAGACATGAAAGCACTCCAGATAAAATGATACACTGTTGCCCAAGCTCTGAATTACACACAGAATAGAGCTTGGTTTCTAAATAGTCACCAAAGCACATTAAAAGATATAGACTCTGTTTTGTACATGCACCTATATTTTTCCTGTTGCTATTCGTGAGAATATTTAGGGAGTCTCAGCTTGGTTTTAGAAAGCCTGGAAGTTGATTATAGTGTAATTAAGTGCTTGACAACCTGAAGGCTTGAGCAGACCATAAATTTCTGTTCATGTGTAATTCGAAACCTTTTAATATATTTTTGTAATCTATAAAATACCTTTTATATGAATCAGATTAATTTGATATTTAACAGAGCATGGGTTTTCAATGTCTGGCTTATCTATACAATTTTGAACTAGAACACTCTGCTTATGTTGCATGATTTGTTTGTTGCTGGGCATCCACATGTTGTACAGATGTGGTTACCATAAGACATGGGAGCAAAATTAAGCCATTCAGCCCATTGAGTTTGCTTCACCATTCCATCATGGATTTATCATCTCTCCCAACCCCACTTTCCTGCCTTCTTCCTGTAACCTTTGATGCCCTTACTTGTCAAGAACCTATCAACTTCTACTTTAAATATACCCAATGACTTGGCCTCCACAGACGTCTGTGGCAAAGAAATCCACAAATTCACCACCCTTTGGCTAAAGAAATTCCTCCTCATCTCTGTTCTAAAGGGACATCTTTCTGTTCTGGGACTGTGTCCTCAGATCCTAGACTCCCCTGTCGTCATTCACTCCGTCTGGGTTTTTCAAGATTTGATAGGTTTCAATGAGATCCCCCCCTCATGCTTCTCAACTCCAGCGAGTACAGGCACAGAGTATTCAAATGGTCCTCATATGTTAACTCTTTCATTCATTCTCATGAGCCTCCTGGAGACCGTCCCCAATGCCCGTGCATCCTTTCTCAGATATGGGACCCAAACTGCTCTCAATACTCCCAAGAGCAGTCTGACCAGTGCCTCATAAAGCCTCAGCATTAAATTTTTGTTTTTAAGGTTCAAAGTATACTTATTATCGAAGTACGTATATGTCATCATATACAGCCCTGAGACCAATTTTCTTGTGGGCACAGTTAATAAACCCATGGTAGAATAAGAACCATAATAGAATCAGTGAAAGACTGCACCAACTCGGGCGTTCAACTTGTGTGCAAAAGACAACAACATGTGTAAATAAAGAAAAATACTAATAATTAAATAGGCAGTAAGTATTGATAACATGAGATGCAGAGTCCCTGAAAGTGAGTCCATAGGTTGTGGGAACATTTCAGTGATGGGGCAGATGAAATTGAGTGAAATATTTCCTTTGGTTCAAGAGCCTGGTGGTTCACCTTCCAGATAGCAGCAGTGAGAAGAGAGCATGTTTAGGATGGAGGTTCCTGATGGTAGATGCTGCTTTCCTACAACAACGCTTTGTGTAGATTTACTCAATGATGGGGGGAAACTTTGCTCGTGATGGGCTGGGTCATATTCACTACTCAAATCTTTTATGCATTAACACAATTCATACTAAAAGACTTATATTTATATTGCACCTTTCTAATCCCTCTCACTACCCCAGGCATTTTACAGCATATGAAGTACCGATTTGTAGAGTAGGTAATGCAGCGTTGTCTGTTGGCAGCAAGCCAACAAACAAGTAATGATTTGATAATTACCACCTGGGAATTATTGGCAAGATCAGCATTCACTGTGTTTGCCTTATTGCCCTTGAGAAGGACACAGTAGGTCATCACCTTGAGGTGCTGTAGTTGGTTGGTGGAGGTTCTCTCAAAGAACTTTTAGAAGTAAGTGGTGGGATTATCAACCAGGGAGGAAAGGGGTGGGGGGAGCTGTGATATATTTCCAAGTCAGGCTGAAGGTTTTGGAGTTCAGGTATATGTTTCCCTGTAAACAGAGTGATGAGTAGACAGAATGGTGCAAAGGCTTTTGGCACACTGGCCTTCTGCAGTCAGGATACTGAATGTTGAAGTTCAGAGATTATGTTGCAGTTGTACAAGCCACTGGTGACGTTGCACTTTGGAGAATCTTGTTCAGTTCAGGTCACTCAGCTATGGGAACAATGCTGTTAAACTAGAAAGATTGCACAAGGATGCTGCCAGGATCTGAGGAACTGATTTATAGGTAAAGGGTGGACTGTCACAGGCAAATGGGACCGGCTTGGATGGGCATCTTGATCGAATGACTAAGTGTGCTGTTTGACTCTGTTGCCTTCTTGTGTGCCTACTGCCCTGTCCCTGGTAACAGAGCTCAGAGGTTTCAGAAGTACTTCTGAAGAAACTTTGACAAGTTGTTGCAGTTCTTATTGTAGATGGTGGAATGAATATTTATGTAATACGCACAAAATGCTGGAGTAACTCAGCAGGTCAGGCAGCATCTATGTTAAAGAGTAAACATTTGATGTTTCCGGCCGAAACCTTCATCAAAATGTCGACTAATTACTCTTTTCCATAGACGTTGTCTGGCCTGCTGAGTTCCTCCAGCATTTTGTGTTTGTTACTTTGATTTCCAGCATCAGCAGATGCTTTCTTGTTTGTGAACATTTATGGTGTTGGTTTAGTACACTATTTTCAAATCAATCATTCATAGTAAATTTGAATGGCCATTTTGGTTTGAATGGGATCAAGATATAGAAGGTGAGTCTTTGACCGAGTTTGGAGGGGTTATAAGATGGCCTTTCTGAAAGCATTGTGAGTTTTATTTGGACAAAATCTCCAATTCTTATGTTATTTTGACATTTGGTAGGTCTTATAAAGTCTTTCTTATAATAGCGGATTCCTATTATCTGTTGGCAGTCCTTTTCAATCACAAGTACCAGACCTTGAGTGGCTTATAAGAGGAGGAATAAAAATTACAGTTGAACATGCATGAAAAATTGGGGATATACAGAAGCCAGCAACAATAATCTAGAAATGAACACAAAAGGAAAAATAGTCATATAGTTGATACCACAGTCAGAAATGTGTTTTAGTTTCTCTTCCACATTAAAAAAAAACAGCCGACAAGATCAAAAATATTGAAGGAAGCTTCTTTTTTAACAGTATAATTGTTATCCTTTCCCCATTGTACGTTTTCTCTCAGTGGAGAAATACATTGTTCAGTATAATATTATGGTTGAATCACCATAGTTTGCAGCAGGATAGTCAATAGATGATGCTGCATGGGAATTAGATTGCAATGTGAATCTGAAAGACTGCCCTTCACCTTGAAAATTGAACTTAATTTGTGTCTTTTATTTACTTGAACTGTCTTGTCCTGAACTAAAATAAATCCTATTATGAGATGCTGGAAAGTGACAAGGTTTGACCCTTTGCCTTGGAGTTTTTTTCCTTCATTTTAATAGTTTGGCCAAAATTCAGAACAAGCCATGTGGGAAATTAAGTCCTAATTTGTAACCTACTAAAATACTGCATCAATGAAGTACAAATCTGCATATTTAAGTCAGCCAAAAGCATCCAATCATGCAGTATATGTTTATGTATGCGGGCAAATCTTTCTTGTCATTTTAGTTATACGGCCTTGGATATTGACCCTCTGGACAGCTACTTCTCTTCATGCCGAAGTTAATCTCACCTCAAAGTCAAGCCTGTTTACTGAGTACTCTTGCTTGCTAAGTTTCCCCTTGCCATGCTAACAGCCATTACTTAACTATTGTGCTTAAATTGTTAGAATGCTCTCACAATATAAGAAAGAAATTGCTAGAAATACTTAGCAAACAAGGTGCATCTTTGAAGAATAAAAGAGCTAACATTTTAGGTTTCATGAAAGGTTCACCACAATTGAGGGAAGAAACTTCATCTTAGCTCTAAATGAGTACCCTTGATTCTGAAGCTGCGCCCTCAGTTTCTATGCCTTTAGCTGAGGAAACATCTTCCCCACACTTCGCTTGTTTAGTTCTTTAATAACTGTGTTTCAAATACAATAGAAGGAGTTGCAAGGAGGGGGGGGCTTCAGACCTATTCCCTCCTGCTCTTGCCTTTATTCTCTTCATTTTTCTTTCCCTGTTTGTATTCAAAGGCTGGGGTGTGAGTTTGAAGCAGCCATTGGTGAAAGAACAACATAAACAACTATAGGCAGGTAGTCACTCCGGGGCCACAGGAGACAGAGGTGGGTAACAGTCAGGAAAGAGGGAAGGGTGAGAAGCAGATGCTAGAGAGTACCCCAGTGGCTGTCCCCCTTAACAATAAGTACTCCTATTTGAGTACTGTTGGGGGAGACAGCCTACTTGGGGGAAACAACAGTTGCTGTGCCTCTGGCATAGAGTCTGGCCCTGTGGCTCAAAAGGGTAGGGAAAGGAAGAGGATGGCAGTAGTGATAGGGAACTCTATAGTTAGGAGGACAGACAGGCAATTCTGTGGATGCAGGATAGTAGTTTGCCTTCCAGGTGCCAGGGTCTGGGGTGTTTCTGATTGCGTCCAAGATATCCTGAAGTGGGAAGGAGAACAGCCAGAGGTTATGGTATATATTGGTACCAATGACAAAGGTAGGAAAAGGCAGGAGGTCCTGAAAGCAGACTACAGGGAGTTAGGAAGGAAGTTGAGAAGCTGGACCTCAAAGGTAGTAATCTCGGGATTACTGCCTGTGCCATGTGACAGTGAGTATTGGAAATAGAATGAGGTGGAGGATAAATCTGTGGCTGAGGGATTGGAGCAGGGGGTAAGGATTCAGATTTCTGGATCATTGGGACCTCTTTTGGGGGAGGTGTGACCTGTACAAAAAGGACGTGTTTCACTTGACTCCCTAGGGGAGCAATATCCTATCGGGGAGGTTTGCTAAGGCTATTGGGAAAAGTTTAAACTAGAATTACTGGGGGGTGGGAACCGAACTGAAGTGACGGAGGAAGAAGCAGTTGGCTCACAAGTAGAGAAAGTTTGAAGACAGTGAAAGAGGGAGGATAGGGAGGTGATAGAGAAGGGATGCGCTCAGACCGATGGTTTGAGCTGTATCTATTTTAATGCGAGGAGTATTATGCACAAAGTGGATGAGCTTAGAATGTGGATCAGTACTTTGAGCTATGATGTTGTGGTCATTACAGAAACTTGGCTGGCCCAGGGGCAGGAATGGCTACTTCAAGTACCAGGCTTTAGATGTTTCAGGAAGGACAGGGAGGGAGACAAAAGAGGTGGAGGTGTGGCACTGTTGATCAGAGATAGTGTCACGGCTGCAGAAGAGGAAAAAGTTATGAAGAGGCAACACGAGTGAATCTGCAGATGCTGGAAATAAATAAAAACGCAAAATGCTGGCAGAACTCAGCAGGCCAGACAGCATCTATGGGAGGAGGTAGTGACAACGTTTTGGGCCGAAACCCTTCATCAGGAGTGAAGTAACATGTGATGATCGAGGGTGGATAAGAAGTGGAGGGAGGGATGAGGTAGAGAGCTGGGAAGTGATAGGTTGAAGGGAAATGGGCTGGGGGAAGGTGGAGCATTATGGGAAATAAAAGAGAAAGAAAGGTAGGGCTGGGGAGAGATTATAGTGAGGGGGGAAAAGAGAGAGAAAGAGAACCAGTTCCGATGAAGGATGAAATAGCGGGTGGGTTTCCCCCCTCACTATAATCTCCCCCCAGCCCTAACTTTCTTTCTCTTTTATTTCCCATAATTCTCCACCTTCCACCTAGCCCATTTCCCTTCAGCCTATCACTTTTCCAACCTTAGTCCATAGTCTTGCTCTTTTTATTTCCCTATCTGATTCTTAGGGCAGGTCTCTAAGAATGAAGCTGTAAATTTGTACAAGTATTCGTGTTAGATTGCCTCCACATATTTAATTGGTTATAAGATGGAATGGGTTTGAGCACAGTGACATACCACAGGTAACATTTTCTCCCCTAGTTGAACTAATGCAGAAATTTTACCACCGTACTGCCTTTGATGGTGAACAGTATGAATGTTTTATAAACAAAAGTTCTTGCCTTAATATTGGAGAACTAGCTTTGCAAATAGTTTTAATACTTACGGGGAGGATGAAAGCTTTGTGCCTTTATCTACTGTAAGTTCTCAAACAAAAACATCTGCTATTTGGTTTCCTTCCCCTACAACATCATCCTTATTTATTCGGTTTTGGAGCGTAATCTCTGGATAGACTCCAGCTTATAATAACAAAAGCAATACAGTACATTGTAAATGACGGAAATCTGGAATGGAAGAACAAAAGGCAAAAAGTACTGTGGTCTAACAACCTTTGTGGAGTTGAGAAAGCATTTCTGGGACTTTGTAACTGCGTTGATATGTTAGAAAAGAAGTGAAAGAACATGTGTTACATCTTCTGCATTTCCTCAGGATGGTGTCATGGAGTGAGATATATCAGCTAATTGGATGGTGTCATAGCAATGACCTTGCACTCAGTGTCAATAAGACAAAAGAACTGATTGTGAACTTAAGAAAGGGTAAGACGAGGGCACACACACCAGTCCATATAGAGGGATCAGAAGTGGAAAGTGTGAGCACTTTCAAGTTCTGGGTGTGAGCATCTGAGGTTCAGGAAAAGCTTCTGCCGTCTGATTCCTAAATGGACTTTGAACCCGTGAACGCTACCTTACTCTTTTTTATTTCTGATATTGCACTATTTTTAATTTCAAAAGGACTCCCATCACCTAGGACATGCCTTATTTTCATTGTCACCATCAGGAAGGGTGTACAGGAACCTGAAGGCACACTCTGAATGATTCAGAAATGGCTTCTTGTTTAATTCACCCTTTTATTATGTATTACAATGTACTGCTGCCGTATAACAACAATTTTCATGACATATGCTGATGATAGTAAACCTGATTCTTATTCTGGTGACAATACAAGTTGGCACCAAGTACAATAGAAGAAGGGGCTAGGATGTTCAGGATAGTAAAATCCTTATTGGAATCAAGAGAAAATCTGCAGATCCTGAAATCCAAGCAATACACACAAAATGCTGGAGGAACTCAGCAGGCCAAGCAGAGTAAACAGTAAACTTTATATGCCGAGACCCTTCATCGGAGCTGGAAAGTAAAGATGAGAAGTTGGAGTAAGAAGGTGGGGGGAGTGGAAGAAGAAGTACAAGGTAGTAGGTGATAGGCGAATGGTAGAGAGAGAGGAGAAGAAAAAAATCACGGAGAATTATGTGCTGGATGCAGAAGCTTGGTAGATGGTAGGTAAGGACAAGAGGAATACTTATCGCTAGTAGAGTGGTGGGTGAATGGGGTGAGGACAGACATGCGCAAAATGGGAGAGATGTGGCTGAGGGAAGTGCAGTGTCCTTATTAAAGTGCTGGTGGAATAAGGTAGGCTGCAATTGGTGACAGCATTGTGAATGGAGTAGAAGATTGAAAACCAGCACCTTGTTTCAGTCAGACACTTTACATCCTCTAAACTCAACATTGTGTTCGGTAATTTCACAGCATAAGTAAAGGTCCCTTTTTCCCCTAGAAAGCACTCTGCCACTTGCTGCTTCTCTAAACCCATCTTGTTTACTTCTCCCATTCCCTTGTGACTTTGAATCTCTCCTACTTTTCACTCCTGTCATAGACCTTGCTTTGTGTTTTTGTCACCTCTGCAGCCCAATTCCCGGTATCTTTGCCTATATCCTGTTCTATTTCTGACAAAAGGTTATTGTCCTGAAACATTGTTCTCTGTCTCCAGATGCAGCCGGATTTGCATATCTTCAGTATTTTCTGTTTCCCTTTTCAGCTTGTGGAATTGCATCCAATAATTTCAATCCTTTTAATTTGTTTTTGTTACAGTATATCATTGTTCAGGGCTGACTGAGCTCAATGTATCATTTTCCTCTCCAAGCAATTAATTACAAGAAATATTGCTCTTTGAGTAGGTTGCTTTGGAAAGAGTTGTATTTCTCCAGTAAGCATATTCATTTTAAGTAACATCTTTCTTGTGCTATTTTCAGTGTAGTTGGTCATTATCTCCAGATGTGGCTGCACTGTGGTCATTTGCTGGACTAATAATCCAGTGATCTGAAGTAATGATGTGGTGATTAGTTTGAATCCCATTAGCTGAGGAATTTAAAATCAGTTAATACAGTATCTTATCAGTTAAGGTGACCACGAAACTGCCAGATTGTCTAAAGTTTAATTTGGTTTACTACTGCCCTTTTGGGGGAAAAACTGCCCTCTTCATTAGTCTAGGTCACTTACTGTTTCCACCCCAATATCCTCTGAAATGGACTAACAGGTAGTTAAGTAAATAGCTATAAAAATTAATAAAATGGGATAAATCACAAAGTATATACCTAGGCACTGAATTCTAATGCACTAATTACTCAGCTCAGTTAATTTCTCATTAACTGAAAATAATTTCTCATTATCATTTTTAAAGTTTTTCTGAACTTCAGTCATTTGGTAACCTGACGTAATAGTCATACTCATAATATCACATCAACAATCCAGATTTCTGTTAAATCACTCCTCAGAAAGGCCCTGAGAACTTTCAGCATCAACTTTGAACCTAGAAGGCATCAAGTCATTTCTCAGGAAAACCTATCTGCTGTTCTTTCTTCCTAGACTACTGAGTCACTGTTCTTCCATGTTGAACAGCACATGAATGTCGTGGTGGTGATCACTTGAGTCGAATATAATGTTCTCCTAATGAGTTGTCTATCGGTGGGTCCTCAGCTGGCTGTAGAGGCCAGTCCAGGATCTACACATCCTGGTGCAGTGTGGGCAAGAGTAAGTGGTGGTTGTGGTTGGGTCTTTTGGTTCTTCAGTCTCTCCTTTTGCAGATGCCACTTGTTCTTTGCAGTACAGCAGAGGTCGTTCTCATGTAGCAAACTCCGTTGATTTCCTCCAGGTGTATCTATTCAGTGCAATGCCTTTCCAGCTTTTAGATATATTGTTGAATTTCTTCAGATTGATTTTGATGTTAACTTGGAAGTGTTTCCTTTGCCCATCTAGGGCTTTCTGACCTCCCTCCTACTGGGAGTAAAGGATCTGGGAGTTTAGGATGGTGATCTGCAGACATAAACTGTCAACTCGTTTATGAGAACACAGACTGATGGTAAGGTGACATGATGCATTGTTGCCGATCTTGGTACATGAAGACCAAGAAGGACACCACTTTAACTGGGACATCACGGAGGTTCTGACACAGGCAAATGAGAGGCAGATACAAGAGTTTTTAGAAGTGTGTTTCTCTTCTGATAGCTCATTAGCAAATGTATCAAAATCAACGCTATCTACGACCCCTAAAAGCCAAAGAACCATGAGCCAGTAGAATTCAAAGGTCAACTGAAGGGATGGCCAAACAAGACAGAAGCAAGCGGAGGTGGAGGGTACTATATAAATCGAGCACTCCCAGAGAGAAACACCAACTCTGCACTGAGGATGTCATCTCAACTGGTGGTGAAACATCTGCAAGCTAATCGCCAAGCTCAGCGAATGCTGTAACATCAAAGTAAAGGATCTGTTTGGGGACACATGAGTGTTGATGGAAGGCATGATTTTCTGACTGTCAGTTTACTAAATGTCTAAAGGTACCACAGAGCCTTATGGACATGAGTGCAGCTTGGTGTAGGACTTCCAAGTTAAAATTCTGAGAGACTTAGATAGGGTAAAGAGTCAGAATCTTCTTCCCAGGGTAGAATGTCGAATACTAGAGGGTATAGCTTTAAGGGGGGATGAGGAAAATTTAAAGGAGATGTGCAGGGCAAGTTTTTTTTAAACTAAGTATGATAAGTGACTGGGATGTGCTGCCATATGGTAGTAGAAAGCTGCTGGTAGTGGAAGCAGATATGATCGTGGCATTTAAGTCTTTAGAAATAGGCACGTGAACGTGCAGAGATATACATCATTTACAGGCAGAGAGGATCTTGTTTGTCACAGACTTTGTGGGTCAAAGGGCCTGTTCCTATACTGTTCTTTGTATGCTCTAAGAGTAATTTGGTTGCACCATGATGAAATGGCCAGTTCTTAAAGGACATTGTGACAACACTGAGCAAAAGGCAGATTGTGGCTAATTAGTGTGAAACTAACACCATCATCTTATCAGCATTTGCTACAACAGCACAAAAGAAATTTGAGTGTTTTCTGAACTGTCTTCTTTACCAACTTCAAACCTCTCCACCATCTAAGCACCACAAGTCAGGGATGAAATGAAGTACTGTAGTCTCTGATAACGCAGCTCCACCTGCACTCTGAATAACAACTGTCCAGTAGCAGGCAATCCATTTACCACCTTGACCATTAAGCTCACCAGCTCACCAAGAGTTCCTCAGCAACATCTCTCAAATCCACAACATTGTCTGCCAAGAAGAACAAGGACAACGGGCACTTGGCAAACCAGGTTTTCCAGGCTGTGCACTAATTTGAAATGATCACTGTTCTTTTATTGGTGCATTTAAAACAAAGTCCTGCACACTCATCATAATGGCATTGTGGTTTCCATTACCACCCACATACCATTGACTGAAAAAGGAGTTGTTAAATATTTCACTGGTTAAGGAAATAGTGGCTATAAAACGATGTTATAAATTATGCAAATATAGTATGGCCACAGGATAACACGAGCAATACAGAAATTTTTGTAGTGTAGTAAGTTTCATGCTAAAATCAATAAACCCTGGTTCCCTTAATGTGAGTTGTTTCCATAATGATATTTGCTTTAATGGCTCATCATGTCAAAAGGTGGACAGCTGTAAAAATAAAGCAGTCTTGTTTGTGTAGATAAGACCTTGAAATTATTTTCTAGGGTCAACATTAATATTCCCAACACCAACGGCTTTTAATTGTCGCTCAATTTTCATTTTTTTAATAATTTGTAGGAAACGTTAGAGGATCAAAGTCCAACTTTATTCGCCATATACATTTACATATTTTATGAATTTACTGTGGTGTGTTGGCGTGACATACAACAAAACAAAACAACATTCAACAATTATAAAGAATAATGAACTATATAAAAATAAAGTTAGAGGTTAAATTAAGGATATGGAATAAAATGTACACAATACCAGCATGTACAGTGGATTCCAGTTAATTAAAACACATTGGGACCAACATGTTTTTGCCCAATTAAGTGGCTGCTCCAATTAGCCAAAGTTTCATGGAAATAGTTAAAAGGCAGAAAGGCAAAGTACTGTTAACTGAGAAGGAAAACTGTATTTAAATGAAATACAGAACAAATACTACTACAATACTCTAAAACTGTGTATTAGTTCCTAATTGTCATCGATGGAAGAATTCATCCCCTGTATGCTGCTGTGTGTAAGTGAATAAAATCAGTGCAGACACAGAGTGTAGATTCCAGCATAAACTCAAAATTTTAAAAATGATCAAACTTTACTGCTTCTTGATTAAGTGTCAATGTCACAACCGGATAACGTAACTAACCCCATGCAACTAACCCCATTTAAAAGCTGTTCAGTCCATAATGTTTCATGGCCATGAGCAAGTGCACACTACTTATGCTGGTTAGAAACTGTTTGATGACAGTCCCCTGCCCCAATTAAGTGGCGTTATGTCCCAAATAAACAAAGGGAATCCTGGCCATTTTCTTGAATAGTATTTGCTTTTTAAGAGTTATTGCGAACAAGCGGCTTCCCAATTAACTGATGACATAGTTAACTGGAATCCATTGTATTTACAATGTAAACAGTATTATAATAATGATATAAAATGTGCAAATATATGCTTTTCAGTAACCCATAGGATTTGATTACCTTACTTTTTAATCATACACTTTTTGTTAATGGTTTTAAGGAATGCAGTTCAACAGCTTTGCTTTGATAATCTTTTCTCCATTATCTGTTTTACCAAGAGAAAAATACATCTTGGCACAACATTTGTTGGACAAACTGAAAAAGATAACTTGAATGAAATAATCCACATTTTATTAATGCTTGTAGTGCTAGTATCAATACAGAATAATTATCAGAAATCTTTTTGTAATTTTTATAATGTTTAGCCTTTGGATACATTCAGTTCAGGGCTTGTTCCCTTTATCCTCAGCAGTTCTAGTGGCACCGAGTATCAAAATGAATTATGTATGCCAGGACTTTTGTGTGAGCTGGCAGTTTAGACTGATCTAGGACAGATCACTGAAATTGAGCCTGCGGCAGAAAAGGCAGAAGTAAGCATGGACAAAAATTCTTATCTCTCTGGGGTCAAGTGAGGATTTTTCTGTTGATTCAAAAACATGTTGGTTCCTGTTGTATCTGCGGGACAAAATGTTTTCAGGATCTTTATAATGCTGGAAATGGTTGATGGTGAGGTAAGTTTGTGACAAGTTGAGAAAGTTGTAACTGTCAATTGCTGCTACTTTAAAATCACAAGTGAGTTGGGAAGAGAGGAAGATAGAGCCAAATCATTTTAACTGCTCTGCTTTCTCATTCCTGCCAGTGGAGAGATCCAAATCTGTCTATGTACTGTAGCTTGCTGAAGGGAAAATTGGCTTGTATTTTTTCAATAACAGCAATGATGAAAGAACCTCCACAGTTCTATTTGTGGCTAGTGATAATTGTTTTAAAACTGTTGAAGACAAACCTGTACGATGAACTAACCGACATTATATTTTCAGCTTTGGTTGAGCCATTAATACACCTGGAGGGTATTGATGATAAGTGAAAGTAATCATGTAGAGAGGGAAGGTAATTTATATCGTGGCGAAAGTCGAGAAGTATTAATTAAGAAGCCTCTGTACATCCTCCCTTTGGAATATGTGGATTTTCCCTGGGTGCTCCAGTTTCCACACACAGTCCAAAGACATATCGGGTAGGTTAATTGGTCATTGTAAATTGTCCCGTGATTAGGTTAGGGTTAATTGGGGTTGCTCGAGCAGTGCAGCTCAAAGGGCCAGAAGGCCAAACTCCATGCTGTATCACTAAATAAATTAATTACTTGCACTTTTTTCTTCTAATTAGCTGATGCCTTCTTTAAAGCCGCAATCAGCTTTGTTTCAGAAGTACCAAAGACGATAAACGTAGATGGAAAGATGAGAAATTCAGAAGGATATCTCCTTGAGTTCCTAAATAACTTCTTTTCGACGTTGTTGATAGTGCCTGTAAGTATCATAACTTATTTCAAATATGAAGAAGAAACTTATGGGTAGAGCTTTGGTTACATGAGAGAGAATAAATGGCTGCTATTAGTAGGAAAATGGGGGTTAGGGAAATAAATTTGATTAATGACTGCTAAATTCACAGAGTATTTAAGGATGTGTCTCCAGGAATTATGGATACATGGATGGTCACTTTACGACATTCTTTAGACTCAACAGTTCCAACAAATTAAAGGTTAGCTAATATGACCCCAATATTTTTAAATTGCTCAGAGAAAACAAGAAACAAAAGACTGGCTAGCCTGACATTAGTATGGTAGAAAATGCCATGGTCATAATAGAAGATTTATTTCCAGAGCATGTGGGGAAGAATGATAGGATTGGACAAAATCAACATGGATTTCTGAGAGACAAAATCAAGCTGTTGCTTTTCAATGAGCAGTGTAGATAAGGGAAAACTAGTGAATCTGATGCATTTGGACTTCCTGAAAGCTTTTAATAAAGTCCCACCTTAGAGACAAGTATGCACAATTAAGACACACAGTACTTGGGCTAAGGTCCAGACATATGGATGGAGAACTGTTGATTGATAGGAAATAGAGTAGGGGTAAATGGATCTTTCTTCAGATGACAGGAAATGCCTTGTGGGATACCACAGGAATCAATTCTAGGACCCCAGCTATTCACAACATGTATTAATGATTTGATGAGGGAATTAGATGTAATATCTATAAATTAAGTTGGAGAGTGAGCCTTGAGGAGGATGCAAAGAATTCCCAGTTTTATTTGGACAGATTGCGAGAGTGACAGTTGAAATGCAGTCTGCAATAGCAGGAAGGCAGATTTTTATCAAAATGGCAACAGGTTTGGGGAATCTGGAAAAGAGAACTGAATTTATTGAAACTATTGAACTATTATTGAAAGGCTGAATGCATGCTGTTTTTTTTCCCCCCCATGTTTCAAAACAAATGGTTGGGTACCTATTTTGTATTGTTCTTAAATGTTTTCAAATTTCAGGATCATCCAGAACAAGGCGTTCTTTACTTAGTGAGAGGCCTTTTAAATGTTATCCAGGATTACGTTTGGGAAGATCATACTGATACAAAAGTGCGGATCTATATAAATGTTTTGCATTTGTTGGCTGCTGCAAGTCAAGAAACTTACATCTACCATGTAGATAAAGGTACACAGAATAATTTCCTGTTATTGTGGTTGTGGTTTGATTGGTTTGAAGTAGAAGTTGAATGCTGCATGATTGTGGCAAAGAAATCTGTGGGAGAAGCATTCAAAAATAACAGGGTGTTCTTCACTAGAAGTTGTAATTTTGTTTTTCTTGCACATTTCAAGTAGTTGTCCAAGAACTCATTTAACATGAAGTTATATTGGCAGGGATGACTTTTTCATTTAAACCTATTGAAAAGTGAAAAAAGCAAACTGCTAATAATAAATGACAGCCATGCAGAATGAACACTTTGTTTTCGTGATGCTGCATTTGGCATTTAAAATACACACATACTCTGTTGACCAATCTCTCATGTCTCTGGAGAGACTGTGTTGCAACAGAAATTGTAGAACGAAAGTAGTTATAGGAGCTGATGGAAGTAAATAAAGATATGTATGATTACATGGAAGCAATTGCAGTTTTTGTTGAAGTCAGGGAGATTGAATTCTAGAACCTGTGTCAAGTAGCAAAACTCCACTCTCCAAGCAAGCAGCTAACAGCTTCACTAAACAAAAATCAAGTATGCACTGTGACTGACAGGATCTCTTTCTATGCTAAGCCCATTTCTTGTTGGATTGTAAAGTAGGCCTGCATCAACCCATGCATGTTGAATAATGCATGAAAAATGATAAGATCTACAGAGCCTTTAAAGAAGCAAATTTAATGTGAGCCTTTATAATCATGTACAACAAATGGCAGGGGACCCGGACATCTGTGTAATATATTTGAAACCACATATCAAACCAGACCCATGCTGGATGATTTGCCCAAAAATCTTTAAAATAATAGCCACTAGGGAGCAATCAGTCTAATGCAATGACTATATTGGAAGCTCTGATTTTTTTTCTTCCATTTAGTGAATTTGCGATAGAAAATGCTCTCTATGAAAAATACATTAGCCCCATTTTCTGCTGATCCTACCTAGCTATAAATGCAGTGGCAAAGCAGGCAAATCTGACTATGTGAGGCTTTGAGTCGCAAAATTATCATTATCAGTACATTCAGATGCTGGCTTGCCCAGATAAAAGTTCCATGCAGCAACCAGAATCACTGACAGCTGTGCTGTCCTTGATTTATTGACTTACCAAACTTTACATTTGCTGATGTTGATCTTTAATCTTGCCACACTCATACCTGTTCAGATTCAAACTTCAAACCTTCATCCCTATAATTTAATTTTGTACAAAGCAATATATTGTAAGTAAGACATTCCCTGCGCTACATTGAAAGTGAATCTTAATCTTGGAGTGCTATTGTAAAACATTTTTATTACACAAGGTCTCTGCAGTTTGCCTCATTTATCCAAAGCCCATTTCAGTTTTTTAAGTTAAATTCATTTAAATGAAAAGCTAAATCAGAGAGAGCATTTTCTATGCTAAATGCACCAAAAGAAGAAAAAAAATCAGAAGTTCCACAATTATCTTTGCATTAGAATGATTCTTTCCTAATGACAAATTTTCTTTAAAGATTTCCAGGGAAATAATCTATCAGTCACAGATCTAGTTTGATGTATGGTTTCAAATGTAACACAATCCAAATATTAGACATCCAGGATCTCTACCAAACACAAAGTGCACTGCAGATGCTGTGGTCAAATCAAGACGTACAAAAAAGCACTATGGATAGTAGAAGAAGGCAGAGTCATGAGAGGTGATAGGCAGCTAGAAGAGGAGACAGAGTAGAGGTGGGATGGGGAAGGGAGAGGGAAGGAATTACCGGAAGTTGGAGAATTCGATGTTCATACCAAGGGGCTGGAGACTGCCCAGACAGTATATGAGATGTTGTACCTCCAACCGAAGTTTGGCCTCATCATGGCAGTAGAGGAGGCCATGTATGGACATATCCGAATGGGAATGAGAGGGAGAGTTGAAGTGAGTGGCAACCGGGAGATCCTGTCTGGTGTGGCCCATAGTGCTTTCCCCTTAGATTCCTTCTTCACGTCTCCTGCCTATCCTCTCCCTGCTTCCCCTCCCCCACCCCTTGATCTTTCCTCTGATTGGTTTTCCACCTTCTATCCTCCTTCTTTAGTCCTGACGAAGGGTTTCGACCCGAAACGTTGACTGCTTCTTTCAACGGATGCTGTCCGACCTGCTGAGTTCATCCAGTTTTTTTGTACGTCAGGATCTCTACCATTTGTTTACCACAGTTTTATTTATGTGTATTTCAAAATTCCATGGTATATTGTCATAGTACAAACATTTAGCATAAATAGGGAATCTTTAACCTTTTAACTGTACAGATATTTATATGAACCTTCTGTCATTTGGCCATTCCAACGTGCACTGCATGAGTCAGTATCCTTTAGGATGGATAACCAGATCAACTGTACTGTAGGACAATCTAAATAGAACAGTTACATAGCCTGAGATGTTTATTTCAATGAGTTCTGAAAACAAAAATTCCATATTTTAGGAACATTTGCAGTGTAAAGTTATATTTAAATCAATGAAATTGAGTATAAATTCTGCAGAAATGGATATTAATTTCAAGATTCTGTGCATTGATGTTTTAAATAGTTTTGAGTTGAAGCTTGTTCTAAAATGATGGCCTAAAAGTTGTGTAACAACAGGATTAAAGCAGTCTTAAATGAAAAGGCATTTTGAGAAAAGAAGGTGCTACGTTTAAAAAAAAAGAGTTGTTTTGCTCTGGGCTGTTGGACAGGTGCAGTGAGCATATTCTTTTCAGTTTAATTTAGATGGCTTCATCCAAGTATTGTGCATTCATTCTATTTAAAGTACTGCACAAACCCAGGTTATATCAATTGTTGGAAGCAACTCTGATTAGATCAGTTGTATGTTTCTTTCTGCTGGGGAAATAAAATAGATTATAGTTTGATTCAAATTTCATCACAGCATTTTCACCTTCAGAAATATTGCAATGAGTTGCTTGTGAAAGTCATAGATAGCTGCTCTGGAACGCAGTATATCATTGTCACATTACCGGGTTGTGTTGTCACACAGGTAGGCATAGGACACCAAGAGTGAATTTCCACAAAATATAGATTCACACAATGTACAAGAACTAGCAGTTACACTTAATTGCACTACTGGTAAGATGGCAGCGTGCTTGGACACAGAGGCCTCTACGGGTTCAACCAAGGGAGTTTTTAAGCATTTTTTTTATGATCGCAAGACACTGCTGGAATTAAGAACTTCAGTTCGGGCCAAGACCCTTCGTCAGGACTGGAGAGGAAAGAGCTGAGGAGTAGATTTAAAAGGTGGGGAGTGGGGAGAGAAGAGAGAAACACAAGGTGATAGATCAGCCGGAAGGGGGAGGGATGAAATAAAGAGCAGGGAAGTTGATTGGTGAAAGAGACAGAAGGCCAAGGAAGAAAGAAAAGGAGGTCGGAGCATCAGGGGGAGGCGATGGGCGAGCAAGGAGATAAGGTGAGAGAGGGAAAAGGGGATGGGAAATGGTGAAGGGGACATTACCGAAAGTTTGAGAAATTGATGTTCATGTCATCAGGTTGGAAGCTATCGAGACTGTTCCTCTAACCTAAGTTACCTAAGTTAACCTAACCTAAGGTTAACTGTTCCTCTAACCTAAGTTACTGCCTCATCACGACAGTAGAGGAAGCTATTGATAAACATGAACAACAATTTCTTAAACTTCTGGTAAATTACTTCCCCCTCACCATTTCTTATCCCCTTTTCCCTCTCTCACCTTATCTCCTTGCCCACCCATCATCTCCCTCTGGTGCTCCTCCCCCTCTTTTCTTTCTTTCTTTCTTTCACCAATCAAATTCACAGCTCTTTACATCAGCTCTTTCCCCTTCAGGTTTCACCTATCACCTTGTGTTCATTTTCCCCCTCCCCCCCACCTTTAAAAGCTTTTTTTCTCCAGTCCTGCCAAAGGGTCTCAGCCCGAAACATCAACTGTACTTTTTCCCATAGATGCTGCCTGGCCTGCTGAGTTCCTTCAGCATTTTGTGTGTGTTGGATTTCCAACATTTGCAGATTTTCTCTTGCTTGTGATTGAAGAACTTCAACCCCATCAGTGGGTTACTCGTTGACGGAGGAGTTGGACTTGGTGTAGACCATGTTGCTGCCTGATACAGAGAAGTTTCAGAGTTGGTGCACGAAGATGGTGTGTAGTCTAATAGCGAGTGATGGTCTTGGACATTTTTCTTGTCATTGCAAGATGCTGTTGGACATTGGAAATGTGGAATGCTGCAAGTTAGGACTGTTGGTGGGACCAGCTCCTGAAGAGCTTCGTGGCCTTGGTTGTAGCGTGGAGTAGATCTGCTGCGGTGTCGTCTGTTGCAGCTGACCCCTTCCAATGTTCAGTCCATGATCGACGAGCTGGATTGCATTTGTCTACGGATTGCTGGGGCTTGTTCCTGCTGACAACATCCATGGACTCAGGGATTTCAGCTATATTATATTATTTTGTGTGTTTCAGTTTATTAGTATACTATGTGTGGTATATGTGCCTTGTGCTGTGTAAAACTGTCAGTACTGTTTTTCGTATTTTGGCCCTGGAGGAACATTGTTTTGTTTGGCTGTATTAATTGGTATTCCTGTATGGTTGAATGATCATTAAACTTTAATTTGAACAATGTTATGCGAGTGTCTATTGTCTCTGACTGGAGCATCTTAAGTAAAAGTATATTGGCATTTTTTTCAGTGCAAGAACTCTAAACATATAGATGATCAAATAATGATCTATATCACATTATAAAGCATATCCAAAAACTCTTATCTTCCAGTGGATTCTAATGATAGTCTGTATGGGAGTGACCCCAAATTCTTGGCAGAAATTAATAAGCTTTCTGAAACCCTCATTGGACAAATCCTTGACCATCTCAAGACTCTCGGAAAAGAGGAGGTATGAGATTAATTGTCTGATGTTAACAATGTTTTCATGTAATGTATTTAAAGTTTCATAGAAGTACTTAGTATTAATGTTTCTTTGTAGAGGCCAAGGACTTTATATAAAATGAGTAATATTTTAGCAAGCAGGTAATTGTTCTCTATATTTCATATTACTGACCCTGTGCTGCTGTCATTTTCATAATTTTTGACGGGCTGAAATTGAGTGCAGTTCTGAGCCATTATTAAATTGTTTAGAATGTATTTTATAGGGGATGAAAGATCTACAGGGTTATATCTCTTCACAATTTAATTTTGAATCCATGCTCAAACCCCGCATGGTTAGGGAACTGAGGAGGGTTGGGAATCTGAGAGATATTTGCACAAAATTTAAAACATTTTATCTCTTTGTGCATTTAAGATATTCACTTGAAGTGTAGATTATTTTTATTATCACATTATCACTTACAAATGGCTATTTAGCCATTGCTACCAGCTTCCAGAATATTCAAGGTGTTCCAATGGCAGGCTTCTATGGAAAATCCTTGCTACAGATCAGAACTCCATCAGCGCTCTTGTAGGGGGGAAAAACAATACAAGACCATAAGACTTTGGAGCAAGATTATTCAGCCCTACGAGTCAATATCCACCATTCCATCATGGCTGATTTATACATGCATTAGTCATCTATTCAGAATACTGTACCTTAAAGCACCTTAAAAGCATTAATGTGTCAATGTATTTTGGTTGTTTTGAGCATCTTTAAAATAGAGGGCATTTTTTACTGTGCTACAAGTACATAGGACATACAATATACTCACAATTATACAGGTTTTATAAAAGGTATGGGGGTTGATACTACGGTTGTGAAAGAGAGTTATGGACGATAGAGGAAACTTGAAGGATAGCTGTTTCTTAAATCATGTCTACTTAGTGATGAGTGTAGGATTTAGTCAGGACCCAGATGTAAAGAGATTACACTTCAGTCTATATTAGCTATCACACTTCTGACTTTGTCTGCTATGATTTTCCCACCCCTCCCCCCCACACTCATGCCATATGCTCCCTGAAGAATTATTGTCAACACTTGCTTACATCAACTCTCTCTACCTCCCTGAACTCTCATCTCGCATCCAAGATATTTTCCCTTATTTCTCAGGAAATCCACTTTGGTCATGTTGATTATGATGCTGTCAGTGCGCCAAGAACATTGCACTTTGGAACTATATTATGTTGTTATTACATCTGTCTGAGGCAGCACTTGTTGAACAAGTCAGCTGATAGGAAATAGCTGTTCTAGGATAGCTAGCAGACTTTCTCATTAAAATAATGTTTCTTTAGAAAGTCATACAATCTGAATTGCCATGTCTGGTAAGGAGATGTTGGGAAAATCTTGCAGATATGACCAAAAATTCATCTTCTGTTTTTTCTTAAAATAGGTTAATCTTTGGACATATCTGCAAATTACTGGGGCAAAGTTAGAATTCACAGCTGCAGTTTGCGCCTTTATACATACTCTGCTTATTTGCAGTGGTTTAATGTTTTCAAATGATTGTCACTGTTGCAAATCAACAGGTAATGATGCTCATTGACACAAGCCTAACTTTTACAAGAGATATTCTACTGTTTGTGAGTTTTGATCAAATTTCCATGAATGCTTCTAGCTAGTGATAAAAATTCCGTAATCTGATGTTCAGATTATTGTCACAATATACATGATACAGAGCACTGTTTTAACAGGTAGAAGAAGTCTCTGAGGAATTCCAAATGAAAGGATTTGTCCTAAAATGTAAACTCAGATAGGCAAGCTCTATCCTGCTGACTATTTTATTTCTGGCCCTTTATATATGTTACAGGTATAAAGAATATTTATTTGCACTACATACTATGAAAAATCTTTTTTATTTTACAGACTTTGAAGCGACAGAGTACATTGAGCTTGTCCTTATTTAACAGTATCCTTAGCCATGGAGACCTGAAGAATAATAAACTTAATCAACTAACAATAAATTTGTGGAATCTTGCTCAAAAACATGGGTTTGCTGACACAAAAACCATGGTAAGTACAGCACTATGCTGTTATGCATCCTTGCTCTCTTTTACCACAAATTTGCTTCTTGTTACAGCAGTGGATTTGAAACGCGGCATTCTTTCTATTGTCATTTATTTTCTCTTGAAATATTGGAGATGATTTGTTAATGACTGTAGAATGTTGTTATTCTGGGAAAGAAAGGGGTAAAAGAGAGGTAGAATAGGAATACAGTGAATTATCAAGTCAAGTCACTTTTTATTGTCATTTCGACCATAACTGCTGGTACAGTACACAGTAAAAACGAGACAATGTTTTTCAGGACCATGGTATTACATGAAACAGTACAAAAACTAGACTGAACTACGTAAAAAAAAAACATGGAAAAAAAACAATGCATAAAACCTTTTTTTGTGCACATAAAGTGCACAAAACAGTGCAGGCATTACAATAAATAATAAACAAGCCAATAGGGCAGTAAGGTGTCAGTCCAGTCTCTGGGTATTGAGAAGTCTAATAGCTTGGGGGAAGAAACTGTTACATAGTCTGGTCGTGAGAGCCCAAATGCTTCGGTGCCTTTTCCCAGACAGCAGGAAGGAGAAGAGTTTGTAATGAGTTGACCGTGGGGTCCTTCATAATGCTGTTTGTCTAGTTTTTGAACTACTTAAAAGGAATTTTAAATTGGCTACTAAACCATCTCTTGTCCTCTTGACTTAAATGAAACACATTCATTTTTTTTTACAAAATTAACTGACTTTTGTACCTGAGGTTAATATTCTACTTGATTTACAATGGATTTTTCCTTGGCAAAGTTATTTTATTTGAACATAAGTGAAAAGAATATTCACCATGATGCAGAAATAGTTTGTTTCGAAGTATGAATAGCTGCAGTGCAGGAGTTACAATTCAGCCTACTGGCTCACCACTAGAGCAAGCAGCATGTTCCATCCATGATCTCTTTCTCTGAGAGCTTGCAATTTCTTCTGCACCACTTTTATTGCGTTTCCTGATGAAGGAACATGCCACCACCACTTCTGCAAGTTGTGCATTCCAGCAACATGCAATAACACATAAACTGTTTTCCTCATGTCACTATTAATTCCCTTCCTCTTTGCCCTGCATCCTTCCACCACTGGAAACAACCTCCTACTAGCACTCTGTCCAATTGCTTATCTTTGTTTTTGGGGTGGTGCAGTAGCGTAGCAGTTAGTGTACTGCTATTACAGTGTCAGCGACCTGGCCTTGACTGGAAGGAGTTTGTATGTTCTCTCCATGACCACCTGGATTTCCTCCAGGTGCTCTGGTTTCATCCTGCATTTTAAAGATCATGGGTTAGTGGGTTAATTAGTAACGTGAATAATTGAGCGGTGTGGTCTCATTGGGCTGAAAGGGCCTGTTACTGTGCCTGATCGCTTAACTACTAGATGCTAACAAATCTCCCGAGTCTCCTCTACAGGGAAAACAGTCCCAAGTCTGTCCTTGTAACGTTAGTCCCTCATTCTTGTAAATCTTTACTGAAAACCTCTAATGTCTTCACAACCTTCCAGTTATACATGGTGAGCAGAAGTGAATGCCATGTTGAGGTTGGACTAGTGTCTTATAAATTTGAGTACATTTCCTTGCTTTTGTACCCAATGGGTTCATTGATAAATTTCTGATTTTTTTGTTTTTCTGACTTATTAACAGCTTCCTTATCCTGCTCTGTCACTTTTTCAGGACTCTGTCCTCCTCCTTAGAGCAATTTTCTTTCTTCCGCAGTGCTTCTCATTCTTTGTAACAAGGTGCATCACCTTGCATTTTTCATTAAAGAACGGAACTTCATCTGCCGTGTATCTACCCTTTCCACCAGCTTGTTAATATCCATAACTACTCTTTTCACAGTTTACCATACTTCCAAGTTTTGTATTTTGTGCAGTAAATAGCAATTTGCAACCCAGCCGCCACCACCCCTGCCAAAGTCTGGTTCATCAATGTAAAAAAGTGAATGGTCCTACACCACAGAGAATAGCACAATTCACCTTTATCCACCAGAGTTTTCAATTGTCCTGTCATTTATCCGTAATTAGTTCAAAAGATCTTAAGTGATGTTGCCATATTTAAGACTAAAAGATTAGGAGCAGAAATGGGTCATTTGGCTCGTCATGCCTGCTCTGCCTAACATGCTTTTTTTTTCTCTCAACCCCATTCTCCCGAAACACTTAACTCACTTCCTTTCAAGAACTGATCAATCCCTGCTTTAAGTATGCCCAACGACTTGGCCTTCACACCCTTTCATGGAAACGCATTCCACAGATTCTCCACCATCAGGCTGAAGAAATTTCTCCTCATTTTAGTCTCAGCAGTGTCCCTTTAATCTGAATACGTACCTGTTGATAATTAAGACAATTATAACAATGCATTCCAGGACCAACAAGAGACTGGGCTAATTAGATTTAAAAATAAGTAACAAACTGGCTTATTACCTAACTACTAGATGGACATTTTCCCAAGATATCATTATACTACATTTTTAAAGAGAAAGGGAAATGCAAGGCTTGCTTTTAAGTTTTTAAATTTTAAGACCAACCTCAGTGGAATTGGACATAGTAAATAGAGAAAACTCATCAATAGGTTAAAATACATATTAGTGGGGTTACAAGAATAGCATAAAGATTGAGGGGTTCCCACTGCTAGTATTTTTTTAGCATGTTGGTTAATTTCTGGCTCTTAATTCATTCTGTTGCTATTTCCAGCACTTGGAGTGCTTGTCCAGGTTGATTTGATTGAAGTTTTTAAGGTGGAGGAAAATGGAGAGGAGCTATTTCTTCTGACTGGGTAGATGGTTTTAAGGTTTGAGTCAGAGTGTCCAGGAAAGGACACTGATGAATACTGAGTCCAGAGAAAATGTGGCGTTGTCTTCTGCAAATAGCTGAGATTGATGGAGTTTTGTTAGTCATAGACATTAACAGACTGAGATTCAGATCATATACTACCCAAGATCCTTTAAATGTTGCAACACGATGAAGGCAAGAAAGCCTATTGTTATTCCTATTTGAAATGGGGAGGGATGTTAAAACATCCAAACTATAATTCATTAACATCATATGAAACTGATGTTTTGGATGTAGCATGTTTGTAATTGGTATTATATTTGGAATTATAATCCATCAGCTTTTTAATATAAGTTTTTAAGGTAAATAAGTAAGATATTCTCCTGCTTTTAAAAAAAATATTCTTTTGCTAGTAAATGAAAATCAAAATACTACACTAACAGAAATCTGAAACATAATCAAATAATGCTGGAAACATTTAGCAGATCAGTCTGTGCTGGTGGTGTAGTGGCATCCACACCAGACTTTGGAACAAGTGGTCCCAGGTTCAAATCTGGCCAGCTCCTTGCACGAGTTCCACTTAAGCGGGGTTGAGTGTCGAGCTAGCAACTCGGCCTTGTAACAGAAGCAAATGCTAAAACAGAGGCAAGATTGCTGCCCAATGTGCTAAATTGATGTGGGGAGTTTAAAAAAAAACTCACCAGATCAGGCAGCATTTGTGGAAAGAGAAACAAAATTAGTATTTCATATTGAAGATCTGTTGTCAGTTTAGTCAGCTTTTGCATGGGTTGATTGACCTGAAATATTAACTCTGCTTCTCTTTCCACAGATCCACTGAGCTTTGCCGTCATTTTGCATTTTTATTATACTTTTTATTTGCCAATTTAATTAAGAGCAGAGCTCTGCTAAATATCAGGGACCAATTTTGCCTCCCACCTGCTTCTTGATTTTAAAAAGAATCATGGATAAACATGTTTTGATGCAATTGGAATACATTTTTGTAGTCAATTTTATAATCACCTTCATTTGTTTCAGAGTGAACCATCTGATGAACATTTCTTGCATTTTCTTTTAAGGTGAGGACATTAGAACACATCAGACGCCAGAGCAAACAACCAAATATGAGTCATTTTGCAGATCTAGCATTGAGACTTCCACTGCAGTCACGAACATAACATAACCTCTTGTTCGTGTCACACAAATTTACAACTGCCAATGGGAGATGTCTGCCTTTAGTATGGAACAATTATTTCAAAAGTGTGTTCACTATTTCATCTCATTTAAATGACTAGTATGTCTGCTTCTGCTAAAAGCCTACGCTTAAACAAAGAAGGAAGATGGCTATGCACAAATGAAGATGTGAATCACTTGCACAGAATGGACTCTATTTGATCTAGCTGGAGAACGTGATGAAGGCTTGATCAGCAAGGGAAATAAGCTTGTCTTGGTTTTCTGTTTCTAATATCAGTATCAGACCTACACGAGAGAACTAAACACAGGTTGCCTATATTTCTGATGCCCTGGCACTCATATGAGACCCAAGAAAAGAGGAAAATTTATGTACTTAAAGATATAACGAAGATATGTAAAATTAGAAACTACAATTACCCAGCACTTGAACAACTTGAAAATAATATTGGTCAGTGAGACCAAAGCACATTTAGTAAGAGTGGAATGGTTTAGTTAGAGTTAACTTCATTACATTATGTAGTATGATCTTCTAGATAGTCAGGATAATTGTTGGACGTTCCCCCTCCAGTACATTTAGTACTAATGTCAGGTTTTGGTCCTGAAATTTCAAGCTCCAGAATTGGTGATGCAACACTTATTACTTTGGCTCAGATAAGTACAGAGAGAAAATAATTTTGTTTGATTGTTGCAGTTTGTTCACTGTAAAGAATCTCCTTTTATCACCACAGCCATCAGACTGTTAATGAGTGGTTACCTATGAAGCTGTTTGAAACAAGCTTCCACACAGCATTCCAACTGATGTCTGAGCTAAGTAATGCTGATGCACTGTACACAGTTTTGAATTAAAAACAATAGTGAGATACACATTTACTTGAGGTATGCAGAAGTATCATTATTTGATTGAGCCATTGGATTTCATTTTATTTGCAATATAAGTGAATTGAAATAGTCCTAGGCTTTATGTTTGTTCAGCTTTTGATTATTTTATATACTAGTCTACAATTCATTACAAATTGGGGAAAAAGAAATTTTCAGTACTGTCATTTAGGGAAAAAATTGAGATTATTTTCATAGGCAACTGTGTAAGAACTTGAAAAGATTATTCATATTTCTTCTTATTGAGAATGTCTAATACAACATATTTTCTGCAAAATGTTTAGCAGTCTTCAATGTGGCAGTATTTTGCGCTTGCTTTCTAATCCAAGCTCCAGAATTGGTACTTAATGCATATAATACAAACTAAAACTTATGAATTTATCAATAGCAGCATAAAAAGTTAATTTGCATTTTAGATTAATTTAAAGCAAGCAAAAATGTTTTGAATTTTTGTAGAATTGAAGCAAAGTGGTAAGTTCACAGTTAAATGTAGGACATATTATTTGTTCATCTTATTTCTAAAATAACTACTCATTACATGATGACTGAGAAACCAATGAATATTGCATTCTCAGTGTGTCGTAGCCTTCATTTTTACTTGGTAAATAAAAAAAAGAACAATTAAAATGTGTGATAGTTTAATGTCAACATTCCCCAAGTTTATTTATCCCTGTTTTTATTTTTAAGCATTCCTTTTGACTAGCTGTTTCATCAGCAATTTTCATCATGAATTTGTTTTCCCTTCTTGGTCATCTTAGACTGTTGTGAACCTAATTTTCAGTCCTTTCAAATCTGAATAAAATTAAATAAGCAGAGGATACCACCATTTAAGGAATCTGAATTCCACTCAATAAAAATGTGATATGCATAATGAGTCAGCTGAGATCCATTGGTTGCATTTGTGTGTTCTGTGGTGAATATTGAAAGCCTCATGCCCCTGCTGCTTGAGCTCAGTGCTCTCAAGTTTAAGGAAGAACTGGTTATTGCAGGGCACACAGGGAGCAGAATTTTTCCTTGATTGTAATGCCTAGGTAGTGGTCATTACAGCTGAAAATAACTTTGAAAAATTGTAACTCCAAGGCCAAATATCAGGGTAAGAAAGATGAGGGCAGGCAGTGCAGGAAATACCCAGCGGTCGAGTTTTTGTTGGTAAATAACTGAAAGGAATATCACCTTGATGGAATAGGGTTTGGAATAAACAAAGATGCAAAAACAAACTAAACGTAGGGCAAAAAATAGAGAACATGGAAGTTTCAGCAGTTGAGGGATATGTCAGCATTTGTTTCTGCCACTAGGCTGGCTTGGGAATGTTGCCTCTCTCATGCCAGAGTAAAGGATGTCATGGGTGACATGTACAGTGTTCACTGGGGCACAAGAGAATAGCAAGAGGTTATGGCTCTTGCACCATATCAATTTAGTTTCCTGGAATAATAAAAGTTTGGCTTGAAAAATGGAAGTGAGACTTTAATATCCCTGGCTATAAATTACTGGAAAATATTACAATTGGGGAAGGGTGGAGTGTATTATAGTGCTGATGTATTATTGATGCTATTTAACCAAAATACTGTGAAATGATTTTTATTTGATTCAAGGTCAGAACAATGCAAGTAAAAGCTTTCAAACTCTTGTAAAAGATGGTACTTAATCCAAATTTTTTTTTAAATCATTGAGGATCTGCAATCATTAATGGTATTAAAATTCAGTTTGCACTACGTTGGCCCCAAATGTTAGAAATAAGGAAGATGACAGTTTTCAATAGTATTATGCACATTTGAGGTGGTGTTCTAACCGAAGGTTATTTTCTTAGGAATGTAGGCAGGTTTAAATGTTTAGCTAATTTGATGAAAGAATTGACAAGTATATTCTGAAGAAGCAGAGATTTTAGACACAGATTTTGTAGATGCTGAAAATCTTGAGCAACAGATGCAAAATGCTGGAGGAGCTCAGTAAGTCAGGCAGCATCTACGGAAGGAAATAGGCAGTCCTGATTTAAAACCTTTTATTTTCACTAACTAGTGAAAAGTGAACTTACTTTCATTAAATTTTGTTACTTTTGACATAAGCCTGACCAGGTTATTATTAAATATAGGGACTTTTGAAGACAACTGAAATGAATTATACTTTCGCTGATGGAAATACATTACAAAAAATGCTGTTTCAGTTGTATGGTATCTTTTACAATATCAGGATGTTGTCATGTATTTTACAGCTGCTGATGCAGTCACCTTTCTAAGTTAGGAAACACTGCAGCTAATTCATAAACTTAAGGCTTCTCTAAACATTTATGTGATATCAGTTTACTTCTGATGACTGAGGAATAAATACTAGGCATCATCATGTGAACAACCTCTCTGTTCTTCAAATTATGCCATTGGATCTATTATTCCAACTCAGAGAGGAACTGAGTTCTTAGTTTAACATCTAATCTGATAATTCTTACACTGCAGAATTCAGCCCTACATTTGAATGCCAACTTGTACATTTTTTTCTCCTCAGTCTTCAGAGTTGCATTTGAAACTGAACTTCTGATTCAGAATTAATTGCATTAGCCACAAAATCATGGATAACTGGAGCTACTTTCCAGTCCTTAAAGTGGAAATTTAAGCCAGTCCACGTGGGATACAACCTGATTTACTAGAAAGTAGACAGGGTGGATGCTAAAAGGCCTTTTCCTCACTGGGGGTTATCTAGAACAGGTGGGTATAGTTACAGAATACAGGGTTGCCTGTTCAAGATAGAGTTAAGGAAGAATCTCTTATCTGAGAGGATTGTTGAATCTATTGGAATTCTGTGCGCTGGAGGGCTGCAAGCTAAATTGGTATCATTTCATTGAAATGTGGAATCAGTTAAGGTGCATAATTGCCAAATCCTACTCCAAATCCATTTGTTTTCAGAGTTTGAAAATGTTAATAGGTATTTGACACAATACCACATAATTTATAGCCAAATTTAAGCCTATTCAATTAAAGGTAGCAGATATAGAAAACTGGTTACAGAACTGAAAATAAATATTTGTGATGAACAGCTGTCTTTCAGACTGGAAGGAACCATCACATCCCTCGAACCCCATCTTGCTTCTGTTGTTTGGATACTTGCCAAGCCTTGGATGAGTCATAATTTCCTCCAGTTAAATATCGTGAAGAGCAAAGCCATCAATCACTGCCAGGAAGTGTATAGTTTTGTCATTAATTTGCCCTCCTCCTTGGCCACTGAACTGGAATGTTCACAATTGTTTTTATTTGGCCAGAGGTAAGGTTATCATCCTATGTGAACAGCATCATCAAAGTGAACTATCTTCATCTGTGATAAAGTTTGCCTCCATGGATTTTTTTTGCCCATCCACTGTGAACAGTTCTCAATGCATTTGTCAGCTGTTGCAAGAGTTTTCCTGCCTGGACACTCATTCAGTAAGATTCAGCTCATCCTTTTACCTGTTGTCCTCACTGTGCTTATGGATCTGCAAATGCAGAATTTCATCATTTAATTTTCTCAGTGGCCTCCCTATTCTGAATTCTATAGTCTTGCATCGTGCATCCCTCCTTTTAGATCACAGATGCCTAAACCGCTCATCCTTTAAGATTGTCCTTAAAGATGACCTCTTTGTCCAAACCCTTGGGCTTTCAAGCAGATACCTTCTTTTGCTCAGTGTCTATATATTTCTGATTATACATGTGAAGTGCCATAGGATGTTTTCTTTGTTAGATGCTCTATATAAATGTGAGCTGACACCTTAGAAAAACCAGGAGACTCTCTAGAGGAGGTTCTGTCACTCCATGTCACATCAAAGACCAGTTATAGTTTTAACACTTGATGTGCACAGACAAATAATTGGCAGAATGCTTTTTGAACAATGTTGCAAATTAGACTATGTGAATGTAGGCACACTTAATTCACTGAAAAATGTCTCTTGATCAGTGCAGCTTGGATCTTTAAAAATTTTCTTCCATACCCTCCCCCATGATTTTCTCTGTATTCCATCTGCACTCTGACCATTGACTTGTCTGAGTTATGTCTGACCTTGCATGGAACCTCCAATGTTAATTTTCCCACCATGCTTCATATCATCAGCAAAGGTGGACACTTTATTTTGAGGTCCTTACCTAAGATACTGATACAGATCATAAAAAGCTGAGTATTAACCCTTCACCAATAACCAGCCACTTAACAGCATCTTTCAATTCTCTCCCTTCTTTCCTGAAGAAAACAGTGCTGCAGTTACTCTGTGGTCTGAACGGAGCCTTTCCGAATTAAGCAAAATCAATGAGCTACCTCATGAGGTAGCCATTTCTCTAAGATCCTTGAATATAGGTTATTAGGTCCAAGGGATTAGTCAACTTTGGATACCATTAATTTCTCTGGTATTATTTTTTATTAATACTGATTTTAATTTCCTCTGCCTCATCTCTGGAGACTTTTTGTATTCTGAAACCTTGTCCAAGTTAACAAGTTTGCTATAGCACCCTTAACTGCTGCTGTCTGTTTCTTTACATTTTTGGAGTTCTGAATTTGATCAATCAGAACTATTTACCATTATGTCTACAGCTGTATTCAAACCACCCAGCTTGCATTCCTCCATCCTCAAAATTTACATTGGCTGTCATATAAAAGTTTTTTTGGCGTGTCTTTAACATTTTCCCCGAAGTTGTTTGTGGAACAAGCTGCCAGTAGAACTGGTGGATGCGGGTTCAATTGCAACATGTATGACTCTATTATAAACTACAGTGTATATTGAATGATTGAAAATGTTAGAATGCATTACACATTCCAAAATAATGCAGGAAGCCTTCAAAATTAGAAGAGTAATCAGTCTTCCTGGACAGACAAAATACTGTATAGCCACTTGGGAAAATTATACATACGTGCAACACCATCAAATGTCAACTTTGTTGTACTATCACTTCATTTTATCCTTATCTGGCTTGCAGGTATAACTGGCGTAACCTGCATTTATTTGCACTTGATCTTGAAGTCATGAGCTATCCTTAAGAATTTTTATTGTAGTCTTTGTGTTCAAAGTACTCACACAGTTGTTGGGTTTACAGATACAACAACAATAATATGAAAATGATTTATTTCCATGTCAGGTTACAGTGACTCTTGCGGGTAGTGGCATTGTAAGTAGTAAAATTTGAGATTCTGGAAGCTGCAGTCAACACAACTTTGGTGGGTTGATGCAGCAGATTTTGTAGATCATATGCACTGCTGCAGTGGGAGACGGAATAAATCAGTGCCAGTCAAACTTTGCTTTATCCTGGTGCTCAGGTTCTTGAATATTGTTGATACTGCACATATCTTGCCAAATAGAGAGTATTTCATCACACACTGATTTGTGTCTTGTATATGATAGGAATTAGAAAATTATGGCTGATTGCCGCAATACTCTGCCGCCAATGTGAACTGGGAGCTTCTTGCAGACAAGGCAATGTAATATTTTCAAAAGGGATAAAGCTGAGAACTGAGAACCCAGAATTAGAATCGGGTTTATTGTCAGACATATATCATAAAATTTGCTGCTTTGAGGCAGTGGTACAGTGTAATACATAAAATATATTATAAATTACTAGAAATATATATAAATAATAAAATTCTGCAAAAAAAGAGCAACAATAGTTCATTGATTCATTGTCTATTTAGAAATCTGATGGTAGAGGGGAAAAAAGCTGTTCATAAAACATTGAGCTTGGGTCTTAAGGCTCCTGTATCTCCTCGCTGATGGTAGTACTGAGAAGAGGACATGTCCCAGGTAGTGGGTATCCTTAATGGTTGATGCTACCTTTTTGAGGCATTGCCTTTTAAAAATGTCCTCGGCAGCGGCAGAGCTAGTGCCCATCATGGAGCTAGCTGAGTTTACAACCCTCTGCAGCTTTTTCTGATCCTGTGCAATGGTCCTTCCATAGTAGATGGTAATACAACTGGTCAGAATGTTCTCTATGTTACATCTGCAGAAATTTGCTAGAGTTTTTGATGGCATACCAAATCTCAAACTTCTGAAGAAATATAGCCACTGGCATGCCCTCTTCAGAATTGCATCAATATTTTGTTAAGGATAAGTCTTCAGAGATTTTCACAACCAGGAACTTGAAACTTCCCACCCTTTCCACTGCCAACCCCTTGACAGATTTGACTTCCCCTTCCTGAAGTCTACAATCAATTCCTTAGTCTTACAGGTGTTTAGTGCAAGATGGTTATTGCAACATCACTCAATCAACAGATCTATCTCACTCCTGTATGCCTCCTCATTACCATCTGAGATTCTGCCCAAAACAGCTCTGTCATAGGCAAATTTCTAGGTAGTAGTTTGGGTATAGAGAAGAGCAGCAGGCTAAACACACATCTTTGTGGTGCACTAATGTTGACTGTTAGTGAGGGCACTTGTTCAGCAAAACTGAACCATTCAATGATCTTATATTCTTGCAGATTACGTGAAACACTGTAAATGTGGAAAGAAGCACAGTTAAGTTTAGTATCAGTCCATCTTTGATTGTTTTTAATGGCATTCCATCACATCCCTGAATTGTGCCTTGCAGGGGGTGAAGCAGTTCTAGGAAGTCTACTGTGTGATTCAAAGAAAGCCCCGCCAATGACATAATATGGAGATTTTCAAACATGTTGTCATAGGACTTGAGACCAATCCAATTAAAATAAAGGATATTTGGATCAAGTGCAAAATACTCAAACTGCTTAATTCCAAACATAAATGGTGTTCGTGTTAATTTATAAATTATGACACTATCTCCATGAAAAGGATCACTGAGTAGATCAGATTTACTAAATTGATGCTATGGAGTCACAAACCTTGCCCATTTACTACAGTGAAAAACATGATGCATCATTTTTGAGAATGCCTATCTCATACTACTTCCTGCAGATTTAGTTCTAACAAAGGTAGATCCTGATGGTTTCTTTTCCTAAATTCTCAATCTTGAGAAGCCCAAGTGCTAGGAGTTGTCCCCGAACCTGTTATTACTGTAGAAAGATTTTTCACCTTTGTTATTTAGTATGGTTTACCTTAGAAAATTCTTGGTGAATTACCCTCATTTGTGAAATTACATCTTTTTCTTGTAGAAAGATAGAGATTATGTTATACAAAGAGACTTAAGAACAAAGGCTGGTAAATTCAGCCCATCAACCAAATGAATGTTATTTTGCTGAACATGCACATTGGACTGATCTTTTAATATACAAAAAACACACACATGAACTGTGATTGCAGTACTGTAGATAGAAATTAATCTGAGCAGTGTCCATTTTTTGGGTTAAAGAGGCTATCATTTGGTGGGACTGAACTTAAAACCACTGTACTGCTAAATTAATTGGCTACATTTTAAGGTTACCCTGTGGATTCTGAAATAGGTCAAATGGATATGTTTCATTAGGAAGTTGGCAAAGGTCTTTGCAAGCCCCAATAAAAGTTAAATAAAATCAAAAATTACAACATTTCCATTCAGTCAAAGAAGCAATGCTCTTCCAGGTTTCCCAAGAGTCCACAGTCTACTACTCTGCATCCTTTCAGTCAGATTCACCATTCAGATAATCTCTTACTGCAAAGACCTAACTGAAGTTTGCATCCTAAAAATGTCTGCCGGATGGATTGGAACTGCACCATAAATGTTTACACCCTGCTGACCTTCTTTTGAGTTAGATATGAGCTCCAATTTTAATCTGCAATCAATAATCTGAATATCCTTGTTCTCAGGTCTTTATGTCTTAACCAACCCCTGTGGAACACCATTAGTCACTGGGAGCTGATCAGGAAAGGCTCCTTTTATTCCCACTCTTTGCCACCTGCTAATCAGCCACTGCTCAATCCACACCAGTATCTTTCCTGTAAAACCATGGGCTCTTGCCAAGCAGTGTCATGTGCAACGCCTTGTCAGTCGTTTTGAAAATCCAAGCACACAACCTCCACTGATTCTTCTTTGTCTACCCTGCTTGTTATTTCCTCAAAGAATTCCAAGAGATTTCTCCTTAAGAGAACCATGCTGATTTTGGCCGACTTTAACATGTACCTCCAAGTACTTCAAAACCTCATACTTAACAATTGATTCCAGCATCTTCCCAACCACTGAGGTCCAGCTAATTCACCTACAATTTCCTTTCTTCTGCCTGCCTTGAAGAATGGAGTGACATTTGCAATTTTTCAGTCCTCCGGAATCATGCCAGAGTCTAGTGATTCTTGACAGATCATCACTAATGCCTCCACAATCTTCTCAGCTATCTCTTTCAGAGCCCTCGGGTGTAGACCATCTGGTTCAGATGACTTATCTACCTTCAGATGTTTCAGCTACCCAAGTACTTTTCCCTGGTAATAGAAACTGCACTCACATCTGCCCCATGACACTCCTGAACATCCGGCATACTGCTAGTGACTTCCACAGTAAAGACTGATGCAAAATACTTATTTAGTTTGTCTGCCATTTCCTTGCCCCGTGTCCCCCCCCCCAATCACCACCTCTCCAAAGTCAACTTCCAGCGGCTTGAAATCTACTCTCACCTATCTTTTACTCTTTATAGATCTGAAAAATCTTTTGGTATCCTCTTTAATATTATTGGCTGGCTTACCTTCATATTTCATCTTTTCACTCCTGATGACTTTTTTGTTGCCTTCTACTGGTTTTTAAAAGGTTCCCAATCTATTTATTTTTGTTCTGTTATATGACGTCTTTGACTTATCAGCCACAGTTGTGCTATCCTGCCTTTAGAATACTTCTTTTGAATGAATCTATTCTCTGCCTTTGAATTGCTCCCAGATACTCCCGCCACTGCTGCTCTGCCATCATCCCTTCTAGTATTCCCTTCCAATCAACTTTGGCCAGCTCCTCTCATACCTCTGTAATTCCCTTTACCCATGTAATACTGATACATCTGACTTTAGTTTCTCCCTCTCAAACTGCAGTTTGAATTCTAACATATTATGATCTTTGGCTCCTAAGGATTTCTTTACTTAAGCTTCCTAATCAAATATATTTCATTACACAACACCCAATCCCCTAGTGGGCTCAACCACAAACCACTCTAAAAAGCCATTTCATAGGCATTCTACAAATACTCATTTTGAGATCCAAAATCAGCACCAACCTGATTTTCTCAATCTACCCACATATTGAAATCCTTCACGACTATCGTAACATTGCTGTTCTGACATGCATTTTCTATCTCCCACTGTAATTAGTAGCCCACGTCCTGGCTACCTTTCAGAGGCCTAATTATAACTACCAACAGGGCCTTGTTACCTTGCACTTATTTCACTCTATGAACAATAATTCTACATCTTCCAATCCTATGTAACCTCTTTCTAAAGATTTGATCTCATTTAAAAAAAATAACAGAGCAATACAACCTCTCTGCCTGTCCTTTTGATACAATGTGTATATCCTGGAATGTTAAGCTCCCAAGTACAATCTTGTTTCAGCCACGACTCACTGATGCCCACGATGTCATATCTACCAATTTCTAACTGTACTATAAGATCGTTTACTTGTTTTGTATTTTGTCTACTTACTTTTTCAATTTTGTCTCCCTACTACACTGCAACTCATTCCACTGACTGCAATTTTGCCCTATTATCTGCCTGTCCTTCCTGACAGTCTCACTGCACACTGCCTCTTATACCAACTGCTGCATCCTCAGTGCCATCTCCCAGTTTCTTGTCCCCCCACCACCTAATCAGTTTAAACATTCCCAACAGTTCCAGTAAACCATCCCGCAAGGATTATTAGTTAATGTGGAGCTGTTTTTAAAATATATATGCATTAATATACTAATATTGATGTTTTATAAATAAGGCACACAGTATGAAGACACAAAATTAATGACAAAGTTATGTAAAAGAAAATGTAGTAAATTTAATCCAATGCATACATTTTAGATGCTCTATTAAAATATTAAAATCAAAAACACAGATTCACTAGAAAAGTTATGTCTTAAGATGTCTTAAGTTATGTCTTAAGGCATGTTCAATTAGTGAACAGATTGATAATAGGATTAAAAATTAATAAGGATTCCTAAAACTTTAAAGCAATTTGGAAAAATGAATATAGAAAAGATTTTGTTGTTGGTGTTGTAGGGTTGTAGATTTGAAATGATCAGAAAGCAACTTGTACACAGATTGTTGGAGCAAAGAACACAATATAAAACATGAGATTTTAGAAACAGATCATCTGCATCTTTGAAGCTACAGCTGGAGGAGGATATAGGTAGAGTATCTTGGCACAGGTTGAGAATGTCTGTATTCCAGCAAACAGCTTTGTTATTATAAGTTCATTTTGGACATCTGTGAGGTGTGTTGGGGGAGAGATGATGCGACATCCTAAGACTTAAATTAAAAGGTGGGAATTTGGGGTGAGGCTTAATTTCAAGTCAATGTGGATGTGTAAAGAAACTGCAAAGTATTTTTATGTTTTAACAAGTTCATTGAAACATAAACACAAAAACAAAAATTCTGCAAATGCTGGAAATCCAGAGAAACATACACAAAATGCTGGACAAGCCCGGCAGGTCAGGCAGCATCTGTGGAGGTGTATAAAACCCTGTTGGAAAAAACTATCACATGACCTCTCACTGGCAGGAAAATGATGTCACTCCACCATCACAAGACCATTACATCATGCCCAGCACAGCCTCAATTACATCACGGTCATGTGACAGGCACAAGATACCCATGGGTATGTAACAGTATATACACTCAGCATTTCACACCGGCTGAGACCCTTCTTCAGCACCCAACTTTTCTTTAACATTACACATAAAGCACACAGCATTCCACTGGACAGTATCCAACTGGGTTGAAGCTGCAGTTCAACTGTGCTGTCCATTAACAGTAAAAAGTATGAAATATAACTACATTAGACAGATCTAACGTGTGATTATTTCATCTGATGGTTCCATTTTATTTTTCCCCATTTTCATGTATAAAAGCAGTTGATGAGTCAGTTGACAGTTAAATTTAATTTTCAGGAGTTTCCATGCGCTTAGGCATTTAATTAGTGAAATAACTACATAATCTTGAAAGACTTACTGTTTCACAGCTGCTTATTAATACAATTAAGTGACACTTCTTACACTTTGACTTGACTACTCCAGTGAAACCAATTAAATACTTGAACATGACATCTGAATCATATGTTCTAGAGGTTGAGAGCTGTAGGGTTACAGAGCACTGCACATCCACAGAAATTGCATTTGGAATACAACAGAGACCCTCATTTCCAATGCTTGTAAATAGCATCTTCTCCAACCTCCAAAATGTATTAAGAAAAATCTACTTGCAAATATCTATAAGTAATTATATCCAATGATGCAAATGCCTCAGGAATCAGAGGATTATCCAGATTCCAATCTTCAATTGAGTTACCCAGAGAAACTGAAGTCTCAACCCAAATGCTTGAAGTGTAAAAGGATTCGGATGAAAATGGAGCAAAAGTGATTAGAAATGGGAATATAAATGGCAGGCGCTAATTACACAAGTTAGGAGAATGTACCTACAAATGTGTATATGCACATATATATGCAGTCCTCATCATTTTTTAGAAATGCACTATAAAAAGCATCCTCTCTGAATGCATCATAGCTTAGCATGCAAATGCTCTGCCCAAGACCCACAAGGAATTCCAGTTGTGAATGCACCCAGTCTATCACAAAAAAGAGCCTCCCCTCCTTTTGACTCTACACTTCCTAATGTCTCTAAAAAGCAGCCAACATAATCAAGGACCCCACTCATCTCATTCATTCTGTCTTCTGCCCCCTTCGAAGGTGGCAGATACAAAAGCTTGAGAAGGTATACCACCAGGCTCATGGTCAGTTTGTATCCTGCTGTTTTAAGATACTTGAACCGATGAATTCTTGATCTCCCAATCTACCTTGTCACGACCCTTGCATTTTTTTTTGTCTACCTGCACTGCATTTTCTCTCCTTTTGTACTACCACAATGTACTTTTGCATGAATTTACCCATCAGGTTGGCATGCTTTTCACTGAATCTCAGTACGTGACACAATAATTTGGGATGACACAATAGCTTAGCAGCTGGTGTAATGCTATTACAATGCCGGGGATTCTGCCACTGTAAATAAAGGGTTTGCACATTCTCCCTGTGACCGCATGGGATTCCTCCCACATTCCAAACACAGATGGATTAGTCGGATAATTAGTCAGTTGAGTGCAATTGGGTGGTGCAGGCCTAAACAGAAAAACTGTATCCAAGAAAGACGATGGGTCCAATGTTTTAACCTCGTATGACAAAAGTAGAAAGTGCATACTGGATTCAAGATGGTACAGGAAAAAAAAGCTTATACAACTTCAGAGAATTATATTTAATTATAAAATACATAAAGCATAATAAAAGGTTAACCAAGTGCTCAATTATAGTTTGGTAGAAGAGGAGTAGGAAAGAAAATGTATAATCTTAAACCTGTAATCTATAACTCTCAGATGTAGCAGCTCAATCTATTATGGGGAAAATGCAATAAAACAGTGTGAAAAGCCACCATCAGAAGCAAGCAAGTGCAAAAGATTGAAGAGTAACAGTTCAGTATCACCACTGGAGATAATGATTTTGACAGAAATCACACACCCTAGTTTGTGAGTGCGCAATGAAAGTAATGGACTTAGCTGAGGCTGCTCAGCTGAATGTCTCAACAGACACAGTCAAAGTGAGTACAAGACAAATTGCTACCGGGGAAGTGGGCTTGTAAAAGAGAGGGAGAGCCTTCTAATTATACAGTAAAGAAATCTTGGACATATTAGCCTAAATTTTTCAATTACATTATTTTGGGCAGTAGCCCAAATCCTGGTATTGAGTCTCATGATAGTCAAAGAAAAGGAGTGTGATTACCTGTTAACTTTTTAAAAGTGGACCTTTTTACCAATCCAGTTAGAATTAAAATGAATTTTTAACATCATTTTTATATTAGAAGTACTCTATTGGAAATCACATAATATGGTTATAGTACTAAAGAAAAGGGTCACTAATACTAATACTAATACTTCTCGATTTAAATACATCAATCATGCTGTATACAGGAGATTAGATCATGGCATGGAGTCAAATAGGATATGAAAACTAAAGAAGTTAGTTCCTCCATTGACTCCTCAAATAAGATCATGACTAAATCGATTGTGGCCTCAATCAGCTTCCCACCTTCTGTTCATATCCCTCATCTGCCATGTAATTCAGATGTCTGTAGTCTTTCGAGAAGTTTAGACCAAAGGATAAACTCAGATAGGGTGAATGGCTAAAATATGGAATTTGAGATGAATACTAAAAGGCAAGTTTTAAAAAGTCTATTAAGCTGGAACATGGCAACCATGTGGTGTTGGGAGAAAAGCAGTGTACATTGGTCAGAAATGAAGAAGAATTGCATGTTTATGGGAATTACTAAATATTACTGACAAGGCTGCGATTTATTTACCATCTCAAGATGCTCTTGCAGGGAAAACACATTCTTGACCTGGTGCAGTAGAGAAGCTGTTGTATAAGGAGTTTCAACAATAAAGTAAGGCCAAACATTTCCTCTCTTACTCTGTTTCTCCTCATATGCCTATTACCTCCCTCTGGCCCCCCTTCTCCTTCCCTTTCTCCCATGATCCACTTTCCAATCAGGTTCCTCCTTCTTCAGCTATCACCTTCCAGGTTCACCCCCCTCCCCCCCCCCCCCAACCTCCACTGTCACCTTCCCCTATCACCTCTCCACTTATACTCCATCCCATCCCTCCACCTTCTTATTCTGGCATCTTCTCCTTTCCTTTCCAAAGAGATTCCCCCTTCATTCTTCAAATGATAGTAAAATCAATATAAAGCAGAGGAAGATTGCCTGGATTATGATCCTGTTCTGAAGAACTCATACAGCAATATCCTGGGCTGGGATGATTAACCTCCTTGATAACCATCTTCATCTGTGTAGGGAAAACTCCAACAAATGGGAGCAAAGCCAAAAATTAAGTCATAGTATTTTCACTGTTCTACTTAAGCCAGCGATATTTCAAATGTTCAGCGCACTTTCCAGTGAATATTACAATGGGCTTTGGTCTTATCAGCCATATTTAGCTGAACTGCAAAGTACCAACTGATTATTCAAATATCAAAGAACAAAAGAGAATAGGTGAGTAGTGATGGGGCTTAAGAAATGGTTATTGAGTGCAGGCTGGCAGTATTATTGAGGCACCACCACTGCACTTGTCTACACATTAAGCAAGTTAACATTTAAGAACTTATTAGTGACTCCAAGTGGTTTCTAAGTTTCAGAGCAAGAATCAAAGTTGAGGAGACTGCAGTCAATAATGAAGATGAGAGGGATTCTCAAACAGACAGCCTCCAATAGTGTTGTCCAAACCAATACTGCATCGTACATAATTCAGGAATCCTTTATGCATACAATTTAGCACTGTCAGTTTGGTTGCATTGATCAACCACTTGATACACTCACTGGAATTTAGAAGATTGAGGGGGGATCTTATTGAAACATATAAAATTCTGAAGGGATTGGACAGGCTAGATGCAGGAAGATTGTTTCCGATGTTGGGTAAGTCCAGAACGAGGGGTCACAGTTTAAGGATAAAGGGGAAGCCTTTTAGGACCGAGATGACGAAAAACTTCTTCACACAGACAGTGGTGAATCTGTGGAATTCTTTGCCACAGGAAACAGTTGAGGCCGGTTCATTGGCTATACTTAAGAGGAAGTTAGATATGGCCCTTGTAGCTAAAGGGATCAGGGGGTATGGAGAGAAAGCAGGTACAGGGTTCTGAGTTGGATGATCAGCCATGATCATACTGAATGGCCTACTCCTGCTGAATCCCTTTTCTAGGTTTTTTTTAGAACAATTGACTAGAGAAGAAAGACTAGTTTGGGAAATTATTATACAAGTTTACTTTTAATTAATTAAGAATTCAAATTCTGGTGCTCATATACAGGCAATTGTCATAAACTATTTGGACTGGATATTTATCTACTGCAAAATACTCATTAATTCTATTATTGATTTTGCTTTCTTTTCATTACAATGACAAACTGTCTTTTTATGCAGGCTACAAAATTTGTAATAAATCATAAACTACATTAAATTAGGCTGCATTTATGCTTTATGATTAATGTCCAGATAAAATATTCATGATCAGAAAATAAACTAGCCTAACTTTAATTGTAAGAACAAATATGGAAAAAAAAACTATGCCAACCTGAATCAGATCGAACTACAATTAAACAGCTTTGGTTTGAACAAAGCAAAGAACTAAACAATACTGTAATACAATGTACTCCTTACTGTACAGGAAAATAACCACCTTGAAAGAGAGCAAAATATTCTTCAAAAATGAATGAACTATACAATATTTTATGTTTTGAAACAAACCTGCACTGATACCTTTAGTCTAAGTCAAACTTCTTCGAGTTGGTGGCGTGCTTATCTATAAAAAATGTTTTTGTTTTAGCAGGATCAGGAGAAGCTTGGAAGCCCAGGCCAATTCCTCGATTTTGACGAAGGTTCAATGCTTTATCAAATTCCCTTTGCAGAATACTGTTATGTTTTTTTTCTTCTTGCTTGTTAAATGCCATGTTCGGTTTTCCATAAGCATGTCCAGTTGATTGAGTTTGATTAGAAGATTTAAATCCACCCATAAGTCTCAAAAATTTGTTTTTCTGATCCACACTTTCAAACGTGGCTGTGTCCCATTGTGTACCGGTGCTCTACAGTGGGGGGAAAATAGTGAAAATTGAGAATCCTGTATTATCCCAAATATATACAGTACTGAGCAAAATTCTTAGACAAATGTAAAAAAAAATCTGTAAAGCTAATTTGCTTTCAAAATAATGAAAGGTGTTTAAATATTAAAAATTTACTTTAAAGAGCAGTAAATAGCAAAAAACTAAATCATATCAATATTTGGTGTGACCGCCCTTTGCTCGTTTTACAAGAAAATCTGCTGGTAAGTTTTTGCAAGCATCTCGGAGAACCTGCCCTAGTTTTCTGCACACTTTGGCCGTCTCGCTTCTGTCTCTAGGTAATCCCAGACAATGATGTTGAGATCAGGGCTCTGTGGAAGCCAGACCATCTGCTGCCGAACTTCTTCATCTTCTTTTAGTTGAAGATAGTTCTTTATGACCTTGGTCATGTGACCGGCTTCATTGTCCTGCTGCAGAATGAAGTTGCACCGATCAGATGCCTCTGTGATTGTATTGGGAAATGGATGAGAATATGCTTGCACTTCTCAGCATTGAGCATTCAATTAATTCTCAGCCCCAAGCCTGCAGGGAACCTTCACCATGCTTCACTGTTAGCTGCAGACACTCAGCCATGTAGCACTCTCCAGCTCTTCTGTGAACAAAATGCCTCTTGCTTGAGCCAAAATTTCAAATTTTGTCTTGTCAGTCCAGAGCACTTGCAGCATGGTTCAGTGATCCAGTCTTTGTATTTTTGTGCATCGATGAGTCTCTTGGCTTTGTTTCCACTTTACAGGAATGGCTTTTTGCCAGTAACTCTTCCATAAAGATCACTTCTGACAAGACTTCTCTGGACTGTAGAGGGGTGTACTTGAGTTCCAGTTGTTTCTGTGAGTTCACAGCTAATAAAAGTACAGGACAACTTCTGATTTAGAAGGGATATCAGTTTGATGTATCTTTCGTCTGCTGCACTTAGTTTCTGTGGCCGCCCACTGTGTTTTTGGCCCTCAACCTTGCCCATTACTTTGTGCTTCTTCAGAATAGTGTGGACAGCACACTTTGAAACTCCTGTCTGCTGCAAAATTTCTGCTTGGGAGAGACCTTTCTGATGCAGGATGGCCACCTTGTGTTTGTTGCAATGCTCACTCTCGCCAAGGTGTAAGAACTGATGTTAAAATGCCACATCTGCCACACCCACAGCTTTTAGTTTGGTTGTTCTTCGCCCAGGTTGATTCCTTCTTCACCCATTTCTGTTCCAATCAGTTTAGTTCATTCAGGTCCTTGTGTCATTGATCATTAGCATCCATTTGTTATCTTTGTTTAATCATGCACTGGGCTATATAGGCACAAAGAAATCAAGTTTTATCAGGACTGATGAAGGGTCTTGGCCCAAAACATCAACTGTTTACTCTTTTTCATAGATGCTGCCTGGCCTACTCTGTTCCTATAGCATTTTGTGTGTGTTGCTTGGATTTCCAGCATCTGCAGATTTTCTCTTGTTGGGATTGGACTATTATTTAACATTTACTTTCTTTAACAAAATACAAAAAATTCTCGAACATTTAATTTTTTGGAGAATGAATGTTTGGACATCTCAAGTTAGCTATTTTCTACTGACACACTAAATGCAGAAGACAAAAAATAAACATCTAAAACAAAAGTTATATAAAAAAATCTAGGGTGCCTAATACTTTTGCACCATATTGTAAATCTATTCCATTAGGCTTAAGGTATCCTCACCAATTTAATGTTCAAAACTAGAAACAGACAAAATATAATGGATTTGATCTATGGTATGGCCACTGTAAAGTGCCAGTAGTTTATTGGGCGAAGAGGCACAAGCATCTAGTAGCTTGGGTCTCTAATGCATACATTCCAAGCAGATGTGACTATGTAGCAAGGACAAGTTCAGGCAGCCACTAACAGGATAAATGCAGGAGAGTTGTCATGGAATGAGCTCGCTGTGGCAAAGGCCCAGGTTATCTTTGTGGGAACAAAACTTATTTAAGTGGATTTTTGGGTCTCCTATGCTCTACTATCAATAAAGTCTTACCTATAATGCAGATTCCAACTAGTTCTACTCCAAAAGTGTAAAAATCCTTCTCATATTGGCAGCTTTAGTACTCAGGAACAGATTCTATTACCTACTGCTGTGGGGTATAAAAATAAAAGTAATAGGATTAAAAGCAATACTAGGCCATGTTGGCCCATATTGACTGCTCCACTCTCCAATGAGATCATGGTTGTATGACTTGTGTGCACATAAACCACAGATCCTTGGATTTTTGATATCTAAAATGCAATCATTCTCAGTCTTGAATATACTCAGTGAATGAGCCTCCACAGATCTCTTCCACACAAATCTCTTCCTTCTGCATGGAGAAATTTCTTGTCAATGCTATCCTGAATTGCTGAAACCTTATTTTTAAATGGTGACCTCTGTTTCCTGAAGTGTCAGCCAGAGAAATATCATCCACACCAATGTAATTTTAAAAAGTGTCTCTGCTCACAGATCAGCTGGATAAACAATAGCAGTTGTGCAAATCCACAGTTCAGCAGTTCAAATTCAAGGTTCTGATTAGCAGGTGTGAACCAGAGAAATTATACTGTACTTGTTAACTGACATGTTTGACTTTTAAATGGCTTGTCAATACAGGATATTTAGAGATGCACAATAAATGCTGGAATTACCCCAGTGATCCCATGTCCCATAAAATAATAAAACCTCTTCCTATTAAAATGTATATTGAGCCAAAGACAAAAGAGCATAATGAATATCTATTTCTTCATTGATGGCATACAAAGAATACAATAATAATAAAGATGAAATGACTGTCATAAGAAAGTAGGATAAATTTGATGCTCTATGTAATTTTTCTACTGGTTTGGTTCTTTACACATTCAATAGCTTCAACATTTTTCTTTTTCTTCTATTGCAAACTGTCAAACTGACCTCTTAAAACTCCCCCTCTGTAACTACTCCACCTCTACCTCTATCAATATTATACATCAGGTGTTGAGAAAACACAAATAGTTTGAGCATTCTATTTTCTCCCGATGAAAATTTACTTTTGGTTGAAATTCTGTGATCAAAGTGAAAAAAATTTAGCTCACGTTGACATAAACACATATTTTAGACTTCTCAAGTTGAAGTTCGTCTTTGGCTGCCAGTGCTAAATGGATGCTGAAGTATTAGCCAAATATCAGGAAGGGAATATTATGGGTGGCAGACACACTAATTTCTAGTTATCACCAGCAAATAACTGGGTTCAGCATTTCCATATTCAAGAGTTAATAATAAAGCTGATCTGCATTAATGCAATACAAAATTATTACTGAACCAATGTTACAACTTACCATTTCCTATAGTAACCATCCTATCTCCTGGATTTAAAATTTAAAATTAGCACTGAATGGGATTGTTGATGATCCCATGCCAAATCAAGAAAAAGGATCATTTGGCCAAGATAATTTCATTGACCTTTAATAGTAAGTAGCAAGTACGTGACAAATGTATTATTGTATGAAGTTGATTTAATAGTCACAAACTGAATTATGGTTTATAATTTATAAATTTCACTAAAAGGTGAACTTACTTTAAAAAAATATATTTGAATATATTAAGAAAACCATTTCTTCATTCAGTAAGCAGTTAACATAAAATATTCAATCTGTAGCCAATTAAAGCATCAAAAAATTTAATGTGTACCTACATTTTTTTCCCAAATATTATAAGAGCAAGTAGGACAAAACTTAAAATTATTGCAAGCTAACAACTAATTTTGTTAACTGTCGATTGGGAGGCATTTTGCTGTAACTATCAAGCACTGCAGAATCTTTCAAAACTGAGGAATCAGAGGGGCATTTAAAATATTGTCTAATTGTTAACCTGAAGTTCGTTTTCACAACTATCTGTTAACTTCCTGCATTCATCCCTATTCTTTTAGCAATCCCAATTTCTTTTAGCAATCCATAAAATTATCTGTAAATTGGTAAATTACTTACTAATGGTTTAGTTTCAAAAGAAGATCTTGGTTCAGGAGTATCTGTTTTACCAGATTCTCGATCAATTTCTTCTTGCAAAGCCTTCCGTCTAGCCTAAAATAAAAAATATAAAATTTAATAAAATATCCATTTCACATTTGCAAATTATGCAAATAAGAATATAAACATGGTTTTAGAAGGGTGATAACCTAGACTTCAACCTGTATTTTGACGTTAGCATTACTTTCAATGTTTTAAAGAATGCTAACTTCAAAGGTAAACATTGCCTTTAAAGGTAAAACTTGTGTGGCAAGAAGAACATTTTAAGGATTCTATCCTGGGCCTCATTTTGTAAATGCAGTGGCAGCCAATTGACCTCTGCTTCAGTAACTTGTAAAATTTTAGAAACGGGAGTATAATCATATTGGACACTTAATGTATATGACCAGGGACAAATTTCTAGCTGAATCCACACAGAAATGCTATTGAGAAATGTGGAAATAGTTTCGGAGTTAGAAAATAAAATTCATATTCTGGTTCTCAAGTAAAGGAATCATATTACCAGTTCCAAGGTATTGGAGATTATCTAGTTAGAGAATGTGACCAAATTATGCAATCCTCTTTTAGAAGACGTCCATAAGCAAACTCTTGGTTTACAGACAATCCTGGGATGACTATGCCCAGATGCTGTTTCTGTGGCACTTTCTTTCTCTGCCTCAATCCAAAAGCAAACTATGAATAACACCCTTCATAAATGATTAACTGATTATTAAAAATACATTCAAATCTCGGTCGGATATCACATTCAGGAGCCTTGACAAAATATTCCCAATGATTGGCAGGTTGGACAATGGATGGATGTCCTACTTTTTTCATATTATTGAACAACAACATATTGAAGTGAAAACAAATAATGGTTAAAGGAGCAGCCAGGTACCTAGCCAAACCTCTCTTAAATGTTGCAAATGAACCTGCTTCCAGTACTTCTGCTGGCAGCTCGTTTCACATACACACCACCTCGTAAGTGAAGTTACCCCTCAGGCTGCCCTTATATATCTCATCCTTCACCTTTAACCTATGACCTCCAGTTGTAGTAACACCTAACCTCAGTGGAAAAAAACTGCATGCATTTACCTTATCTATACCACACACAATTTTGTATACCTCTATCAAGTCTCCCCTTATTTTCCCATGTTCCATTACATAAATGCAATTTCCTTTTCATTCTACCATCAATTCTTGTTTTCCTCTCTTCTTCCGAAAAGAAGCAACAAGTGCTTCCTGGTGGCAATACTTCCCACCCCGTAGTTCTGTTTATAAGGCTTGCCAACTCATTTCAAGGAAGTACACAATCTTGGATGGCCATCACTGCGATGATTTCAATCTAGAAAAATAACAGTAATTTCTAAAATACATTGCTACACACTTAACAGTTCTTTTCCTTGCATGGTAATTTATACATTAAATTCATAGGTAATACTTTGAAGCTTTATCCAATGAGTAATTAGGCCAAACATTCAAAAAGACCTCAATTTTGATGCCCTGTGTGCATATGATTTCAGTCTGAAGTATCCAAAATGCTTCATTTGGCCTTATTTAAAGAAAAGAACCAACCAAGGTTCTGAGTCCAAATTGCTACCTAAAGAGTGTTTCATCAAAGATAAACTGGATCATATTGAATAGTGATGATATAGCCAGTTATAACTTCTCATTTTAAAACAAGCAGTTGGAGGAAAACTGCAGCTAAATTGGCAATAGAATACTTTCAACTGAAATGAAATATTAGATACCTATAAATAGAAAAAGCTGGAAATTCTCAGCAGGTCAGGCTGCATCTAACAGAGCAAGAAACAAAAGTTAAAAGTTTCAGGTCAATGACCTCAGCTCTGACGAAAGGTCATCAATCTAAAACATTAACTCTGTTGTTCTTTCCACATGTTGCCTGATCTACTGAGACTGATGCTCACCCAAAATATTTTGACTTTCAAATATAATACTTTGTTGACTGGAAACTATAATTAGAAGCCCATCTTCTGTGTATAACTTTTCTCCTAATAATAAAATATCAATTCTTCTTTTTTATTGCCATCTATTGAGTTTATATAGAAGGACTGAAAATGAATCATAGGCCTATACAGTCATGCTGTTGCCTATGTAGCCTGTTCTGCCTGTTTCCTACAATGAACAGGTGTTCAATGCATTTGTGTACCTTGTCTATTGCCACTTCAAATAAATTTCCTTTTCTTTCAGATATAATCTGCAAATCATCACTGTCGCATTGCTCTGTTTTTACCTGAAATAACAAAATTCAGCAACATTTCACTTTATCACACATCCATATACAAAAAGTACAAATAAAAATAATTCTATATAAAAAAACACAAATTACTGTTAAGCTGCTTTCAAATAGAACTGCTGCTTGAGAAGGTCATGGCTTCATGGTTCAACAGCAAAACATGGCAAAACAAATTCCTTACAGTTTAAGCAACATGAAAATTAATTTGCGTTACTTTAAAAGCTTGGGTCCCAGGTGAGGCGTCTTTCTTTCCCTTTTTAATTTTCTTTTTATTTTTTATAGATTCCTTAAGAACATCTAATGCTGCTTCCTGCTTGTCCTCTTTTGTCCTCTTTGAAGGGGAGTGTTGGGATTTGCAAATATTACTAGTTTTGTCACATTTATTTCTTTCTTTATCATTTTTTTCAATTTCTTCTCCTTCAGCAGTAATGGATCTTTTCCTTTTTTTCTTTTTAGATTTTGAACTGCATTCACTGACATTTTCAATTTGTTCCAATTTGTTCCTCTCATTTTCCATTGATGAATGTTCATTGTGTGACTCTTCCGGTTCCAATAGTTGCCTTTTGGAATGAAGCTTTTCTTTCTTCTTCTTTTTTGAGAATTTTTTGTCTGTCTCATTGTTATGGTTGTCCACCTTTTGATTATCTTCTTGCTTTCTCACATCTTCTTGGCTGAATTGGTCATTCCCAGTTTTGAGTTCACTAGAATGTTTGTCTTTTTTTTGCTTCATTGGTGATTTTTCACTTACATGTGTTTCAATATTCTCCATATGAGATCGCTTCTTCTTTCTCTTCATAATTTTGGCATCAGCAACAGAAGGTTCACCGGTCAATTCATCTGCAGTACCATCCGATGTTTTGATACCTTTAGCTAAGCCTTCTTCCACACTGACACATTTGACACCATCTTTGCTCATACTCTTAACATGTTTGGCTTCATTCTGAACTCTGCTTGCTTCATCCTCACATATTTTTCTATTACTCTCTTCAGAAATGTTCTGTGAGTCAGAATCATCTGGTTTACACTTTTTTTTCTTTTTCTTTTTCTTTTTTAAACCACCATATACGTCCTCCTGAACTTCTCCTTCTGGTGGATTCTGTTTCTTTGTCAATTTTTTCTCAATCTTGGATTCTTGATCTTCTTCTATAGTGCTCGCCCTTTTAGATTTGCTTTTCTTCTTCTTAACTGACTTTATATCACTGCACCCTTCAGGGTACAAAGCTAGTTCCGATTCATTTGCCTCATTTAGGATAGTTTTCACTTTATGCTTTTTCTTTTTCTTCCTTTCAGATTTATGTTTCTCACTGAATTCTTTTCTCTGAGTGTCAGTTACATTTAATTCAATTTGTTTTTTGTTCTTTACTGACTTTGACCGATTAGCCTCAATGTCACGTTCGTGCATTCTGAAAAAAAATAAAATACATTAATGTTCCAATTGGTTAACTTGATAATTTCAGACACACATTCTCACATTCCATATATTCAGTAGGCTGCTACAAAAAGCTTTCAACAATTTCAGGATCACAAATATTTCATCTTCTGTGTTTAAGCAAATTCATTTTATTTACATTTTTCAAAAAATATCTGACTTCATAATGAACTGTTATTTTGGAATATGCTGGAGTTAAAACTTATTTCATTTGATTTAATCAAGACACCAGTATGTTAAAATTACTACATTTTGATACTTAAAATACATTTTATTAAATACTTGAAATATTTTTCAAGGACATAAAAAGCATTTTATTGATGTCTTTCTTTCAGCATTATTAGAAGTATAAGGTGGCACAAAATTGTCAGGCAATATCTAATGCATAGTTCAACAAATAAAGGAGCTGTGGGATTAAACTCACAGAAACATTTGCAAATATTAGACAAAATAAGAAAGCAGGTAAAATGAACATAAATAAGAGCCACAAAAGAACATGAAGAAGTTATGAGAAGTTATAATCAATGGCTCAACTTCATTCATACATGCAGTTTAAGTCAACTGCATTTCAAAGCCTTGGAAGGGTTTCAGACGAGTTACCAGAATGAATGTAGAATACAGAACATGTAGCACAGCTCAGGTTGTACTAACCATTAAACCTATTCCAAAATTAACCTAACCCTTCTCTCCCACATAGCCTTCCAATTTTATATCATCTATGTCCCTATCTAAGTGTCTCTTAAATGTCTTTAATATCTCTGGCTCCACTCCACCTGTGGCAGTGCTTTCCACGCATCCATCTTTCTCTGTGTAAAAAAAAACTAACCTCTGATGTCCTCTCTATACATTCCTCTAATCACCTTAAAATTATGCCCCCTTGAATTAGCCACTTCTGCCCTAGGAAAAGTCTTTTGGATGTCCACTCAATCTGTGACTCTTAACATCTTGTACACCTCTACTAAGTCACCTATGATCCTCTGCTCCAAAGAGAAAGGCTGTAGCTCGCTCAACCTATCCACTTAAGACATGCTCTCCTATCTAGGCAGCACCTTGTAAATCTCTGCATTCACTCTAAAGCTTACACACCCTCCTCTGGGCAGACCACACTTGGAATACTGAGTACAATATTCCAAGTGTAGTCTAAATGGGGTTTCATCCAGCTGCAACATTATTTTGCAGCCAAACTGGATTTGTTTTTCTTAATCTCAAGTTGGCCAGGACAAAATAAATAGCCTTTCTCTAAAGCATTCCGTTATGCTGGATTTTTGAAAAAAGAAAGGTAATTTTATACTACATAAAAGCTGAACCAATGAACAAATATTCACATCAGCTCTTCTGGTGATTATAAGAGATTTCTAAAGACAGTGAAAGAGCTGGACTAGTTATCAACACAGACAAAATGCTGGAGGATCTTAGCAGGACAGGCAGTATCTATGGAAGAGAGTAAGAGAGTACAAAGTCAACGTTCTGCACTGAGACCCTTCTTCAGGACTGCGAAGGAAGGTTGGGGGGGGGGGGGGGGGGGGGGGAAGAAGCCTGAATAAAATGATGAGGGAGGGGAAAGTGGCTAGCTGGAAGGTGATAGGTGAAGCCAAGTGAGTGGGAAAGGTCAAGAGCTGAAGAAAAAGGAATCTTATGGAAGAGGTGAGTGACAATAGGAAGAAGGGAAGGAGGAGAGGACCCAGGGGAAGTAATAGGCAAGTGAGAAAAAGTGAAAGGTTAGAGTGGGGAATAGATGAAGGGGGGAGGTGGATCTGTTCAATAGAAGGAGAAATCAATACTCATATCAACAGGCTGGAGGGTACCCAGAAGGAATATAAGGTGTTGCTCCTCCACCCTGAGGGTGGCCTCATTTTGGCATAAAAGGAGGCCATGGATTGACACATCAGAATGGTAATTGAAATTAAAATGTTTGGCCACCAGGAAGTTCTACTTGTGGCAGACAGTGCGGAGGAGCTTGACGAGCAGTCCCCCAATTTAGGACATGTCTTACCAATGTAGAGGAGGCCTTATCAAGAGCACCGTACACAACAGATGACCCCAGCAGATTCACAGGTGAAGTGTTGCCTCATCTGGAAAGACTGTTTGGAGCCTGGAATTGGTAAGTGTATCTCAACGTAAATTAACACTACAAGCTGCTGAAGTATAATGGGGTCTATAGCTGTTAACTTAAAGAAGGTGAACATGTGAGAAAATTCCTTAATTTGATTTTGAGCTGGCCATTTGCCAAGTTTCTCAATGAACAAATAAAAGTGGAGCAGATAATTGTAACCAAATCCTAATTCATTAGCAGAAACGTTGATTATTCACATACTGGTTTTCTGCACAGAAAACTTTAAAAATGCCAAAGAATGTGAAACCCACCATTAGCATTCAGAGAGCAAACTTGAGGAAATCAGGAGATGCTGAAAATTCAAACACACACAAAATGCTGGTGGAACACAGCAGGCCAGGCAGCATCTATAAGGAGAAGCACTGTCGACGTTTCGGGCTGAGACCCTTCTGAGACCCACCAGCATTTTGTGTGTGTTGTTTGTATCAGTATTCAGAAATGCATAGAGCAAAATCCGAAATGTTTGGAAACCAGTACAAAAGTGAAGTAATAATTATATTAAATAATATTAAGCATGAACAGAAAAGGTATGCTATTAGAATCACCTCAAAGTTAAAGGAAAAAGACTCTGTAAAAGTGCATAAAGTCATAGGTCACTTTGAGGCTACCATTTTTCAGCAGTGTTCATGTTAATAATTACCTACATACAAAACTATTCTCCTAATCACAGGAGCAGCACAAGAATCCATTCAGACCTGCTGTCAGTCATCCAATTAGTAACACTTTCCCACAGCCCTGAAAATTATTACCTCTATGGTGTTTATTCTCTGCTATTTGAGTTATCACTCATTTGCAGCTTTATGAAACTGTGGTTAGGCCACATATGTAGTATTGCATTTAATTCTGGTCACACACTATATGATGGATGGGAGATTTTGAATGGCGTGCAGAAGAGGTTTACTGAGATGCTACCTGAATTAGAGGGCAAATGCTGTAAGGAGGATTGACAAACTTGAGTTGCGTTCTCTGGAGAGGCCTCAATGACTATCATCTAGTAAGTTACATCTACAGCGATGAAGTGTTTTGAGAGACTGGCGATAAAACATATTGACTCCTGTCTGAAAAGCAACTTAGACCCACTCCACTTTGCATACTGAAGCAAAAGGTCCACAGCAGATGCATACACCAGGATGTTCTTGATCAACTACAGCTCAGCATTCAATATCATTATCCCTCAAAACTAAGCTTCTACATCTAGGGTCTCAATACCTCCATGTGCAATTGGATCACCGATTTCCTCACTTGCAGACCCCAGTCAGTTGGACTGGCAACATCTCCTCCACAATCACCATCAGCACAGGTGTACACAACGCTGTGTGCTTAACCCCTTGCTCCACTCGCCTTACACTTATGACTGTGTAGCAAAGCACATCCCCAAAGCCATATTCAAGTTTGCTGTCAACACCACTGTCGCAGGCCAAATCAAAGATAGTGATGAATCAGCATATAGGAGGGAGATTGAAAATCTGGCTGAGTGGTGCCATAACAACCTCTTACTCAATATCATTAAGACCAAGGAGCTGATTATTGACTTCAAAAGAAGAAAACCAGAGGTCCATGAGCAAGTCCTCATCAGAGGTGCAGAGTGTTGGCAACTTTAAATTCTTCAGTGTTATTATTTTGGAGAACCTGTCCTGAGTCCAGCACACAAGTGCAATTATGAAGAAATCTGAGGGTTATATATGGTGACACACACGTATTTTGCTAATAAATTTACTTTGAACTATCTCACCAAATATTCTTACAAATTTCTAGTTGGAGAGCATTTGCACCCTGGTATGGAGGCTCTCTATCAGGATGAATACAGGGCACTGGTGGAGGACTTTGTCAAATGGCGGAAGCTGAATCAACTGCAGCTCAACATCAGTAAGACAAAGGAGATGGTGATGGACTTTAGGAAGACTAAGCCTGAACTGTTCACTGTTACTATTGGTGGTGAGGACGTGGATATGGTGAGGACCTACAAGCACCTGGGGATACACCTGGATGACAGATTTGAGTGCAGCACCAACACAGAGGCTGTGTACAAGAAGGGCCAGTCACCTCTACTTCCTGAGGAGACCGAGGTCCTTTGGAGTATGCAGGCCTCTTCTTCACATGTTCTACTAGTCTGTTGTCACAAGTACAATCTTCTCTGCAGTGGTATGCTGGGGCATTGTCATCAACATGTGTGTTCCCACAGGCTAAATAAACTGATTAGAAAGGCTGGCTCTGTTGTAGGAGTCAAACTGGATACACTGGAGGCTGTGTAGAAGAAAGGATCCTACAGCAAATCCTGACAGTTTTGGACAACGTTTTTCATCCTCTGCATGCCACCTTAGCTGAACAGAGGAGCACTTTCAGCAATAGACTAAGACAACTGTGTTGCCTCGGCCATTAGGCTCTAAAATTAATCAACTTTTAGCTGGGGAAGTGATGATCCTCTTCCTGTTACACTGCTCGAGATTTTTTATTCTTTTTACTTATAATATTTATATATCTGTGCACTCACAATGCTACTTTGACATTGTAATTTCCTTTGGGATCAGTAAAGTATCAATCAATGCACAGGATCAAAACAGGCTGCAGAAGGTTGCAGATTCAGCCAGCTCTATCACGGGGCACAATCTCCCCCACCATCGAAAGAATCTTTAAGGGGAGAGAACTCAAGATGGTGGCGTCCATCACTAAGGACTCTCACCATCCAAAATGTGCCCTCATCTTGTTACCACTATCAAGGTGGAGGTACAGGAGCCTGATGATCCACAGTCAACAATTCAGAAAAAGCTTCTTCCACTCTGCAATCATAATTCTAAACAGTCCATGAACTAATGAACATTGTCCTCACTATTCCTTTCTCCTGTTGCTCTATTTATTATGTAATTTATAATAATTTTAAGACTTGCACTGTACCACTGCCATAAAACAACGAATTTCACGACGATTCTGGCTTCTACTACCTTCCTTTCCAGTCCTGATGTAGGGTCTTGGCCTGAGATATCAACTGTTATTCTTAACCTACCACCACATCATCCTCCACATCCAACACATTACCCTTTGCAATTTCCGCCATCTCTAAAGACACATTACCAATAAACAATCTTTCCACAGACATCACTTCATCCGCGATTCCCTTGCCCATTTGTTCCTCCCTACTAATCTCCCTCACAGCACTTATACATGCTAGTGGCCCAAGTACTACACCTGCCCAAACAAATTCTCCTTCACCTCCATTCAGGGCCCCAAACAGTCCTTCCAGTTGAGGCAACACTTCACTTGCAAATCTACTGGGGTCAACTACTGTGTCCAGTGCTCCCAATGTGGCCTCCTCTACATTGGTGAGACCAGTAGTAAATTAGGGGGCTGTCTCGTCAAGCATCTCTACACCATCCACTACAAACCGATCATTTTAATTCCGATTCTCATTCTGACATGTCGATTCATGGCCTCTTCTTGTGTCAAGATAAGGCCACACTCAGACTGGAGGGTACAACACCTTAACTCCATCTTCTTCAATTTCTTCTTCCAGTGAACAAATCCACCCCCCCCCCCCCCACATTCCACACTCTAACCTTTTACTTTTTCCTCACTTGCCTAGTACTTCCCTGTGGGTCCCCTCCTCCTTCCCTTTCTTCTATCCTCTCCTATAAGATTCATTCCTCTCCAGCCCTTGACTTCTCCCATCTGGCTTCACCTATCCCCTTCTAGCCAGCCTCTTTTCCCTTGCCCCACCTTTTAATTCAGGAATCTCCACCCTTCCCTCTCAGTCTTGATGAAGGGCCTCGGCCCAAAATGTCAACTGCTTATTCTTTTCCATACATGCTGCCTGACCTGCTGAGTTCCTCCAGCATTTTGTGTGTGTTGCTTGGATTTCCAGCAGCTGCAGATTTTGTGTTTGCGATCAGCTGTTATTCCCCTCCACAGATGCTGCCTGACTTGCTCAGTTCCTTCAGTATTTTATGTGTGTAAGGTTTGAAACATCTACATGATCTCTCGTATTTAAAATTCCATGTCATGTAACAAAGTGATAATTAACCTGATTCTGAAGAAACAGGGAAATTAGCCATTAGAAATCATTATAAAGAACATTTCTATGAATTATAAATTGCGTTGAAGGTGAAATGTCAATGCACAGTGGGGAGTATTTTAAGTGGTTGGGTCACATCTAGGCTGGTATGAAAGCACTAATGCCTAGGAACAGAAAGGGCTACAGAAAGTAGTGGATACAGTCCAGTCCATCATGGGCAAAGCCTTCCTCAGCATTGAGCACATTTACATGGACCTCTGCACAACAAAACAGCACCATCCAGGCCATGTCCTCTTGTCATCACTACTAAGGGGTAGGTTTACCCTGTAGCCATCAAGGTCTGAGAAGGTGAATGAAGTTCTGATCTAGAGATTCACTGTTAAGAACACCTTACAGCTCATATTGTCGGCAATATTTTTATTTGCACAATTTGTCTTTTGCACATTGGTGTTTATCAATCTTTGTTTACATATTGTTTTTTGTAAAGTTCTATTTTTTTTTCCTGTGAATGTTTGCAAGAAAATTAATCTCATGTTCATATATGGTATACAAGTTGCAAGAAAAAGTTGGTGAACCTGGTTTTCTGCATTAATTACTCTGATCTTCACCTAAGTCACAATATTAGGCAAACACATCTGCCTAAACAAATAACAGACGAACAATTATACCTCTTATCAATACTGTGTACAGTACACCATTTAAATAATCACAGTCCAGGTTCAAAAAAGTATGTGAACCTCTGGGGTAATGCCTTCAACAAAAGCTATTTGGAGTCAGGTGTTCCAATCAATGAGATGAGATTGGATGTGTGGGTTGTAGCAGTGCCCTGCCCTATAAAAACAAGACACACAAAGTCAGCTTACTGACAGAGCCTGCTCTTCTCAAGAAAGATAAGCTTACATGCAGCATGCCTCAATCAAAACAACTTTCAGAGGACCTTAGAAGAATTGTAGAGATACGTGAATCTGGAAAAGGCTACAAAAGCATTTCTAAAGTCCTGAGTATTCATCAGTCCACAATAGGAGAAATTGTTTACAAATTGAGGAAGTTCAATACTGTTGCTACTCTCCCTTGGAGTGGGAGTCCTGCAAAGATCACACCAAGAACACAATGTGCAATGCTGAAGGAAGTGAAAAAGAACCCAAGGGTACCAGCAAAAGACCTGCAAAAATCCCTAGAACATGTTCAAGTTCTGTTCATGAGTCCACTATAAAAAAAACACTGAACAAGAATGGTCGTCAAAGGACATCATGGAGGAAACCACTGCTGTCCAAAAAATATTTGCTGCATGATGAAGTTTACAAAAGACCACCTGGATGCTCTACAAAGCTTCTAGGACAATCTTCTGTGGAGAGATGACACAAAAGTTTAACTTTTAACAGAAATGTACATCACTATGTTTGGAGGAAAAAGCACGGTGGAGCATCGTGGTTTGGGGCTGCTTTGCTGCCTCAGGGCCTGGATAACTTGCAATCATTGAGAGAACAATTAATCCAAAATTGTATCAAGACATTTTAAAAAAGCGTCAGGGTAGTGGTCCATCACCTGAAGCTTAACAGAAGTTGGATGATGCAACAAGACAATCATCCAAAACACAAGAGTAAATCAACAACAGAATGGATTAAACAGAAAAAATTCATGTTTTGGAATGGCCAAGTCAGAGCCCAGACCTTAATCCAACTGAGATGCTGTGGCATGTCCTGAAGAGGTTTGTTCATTCAAGGTATCCCAGAAATTTTAATGAACTGATGCAGTTTTTATGGAGGAATGGTCTAAAATTCCTCCTTGGCATTATGCAAGTCTGATCAGCAGCTACAAGAAACACTTAGTGGTGGTTATTCCTGCTAAAGGATGTTCTAGCGGTTATTAAATACAACAGCTCTGATATTTTTTCCAGCCAGGGCTGTGAATGATTAAACAATGTGTTCAATAAAGACATGAAAAGTACAATTGCTTGTGTGTTGTTAGATTACACACATTGTGTTTGTCTATTATTGTGACATGGATGAAGATTAGACCACACTTTCTGAGTAATTAATGCAGAAAACCACATAATTGCAAAAGGTTCACAACTTTTTCTTGCACCTGTATGTACTTTGATAATAAATTTACTTTTAACTTTTTAAGCTGTCACACTCCAAATCATAAATGTGCCAAATGATTGTTGGTTTTATTCAAGAACGAGGATCAGGAATTATTCAACATGTTAGAATGTTGAATTGTGGTGGGCCAAGATATGCTGCGAGTGCCAAACTAGGAGAGCCAATGAGAAAAAAAAGTTAAGGGGACATATACCCAAATTGTGTTCTCAATGTCAGGCATAGACCTGCCCAAGACCATTCTGCTTACATTATTGCAGAAACAGGCCTCAGAAGTGCTGCTAAGTTCTGCTTCTCCAAATGTGGGTCATGGATGGCAAAGGCTATTCCAGTGCGAATGGAAATCCAAGTAGCCCATTGTGTTCTAGTTATTGCACGTCATTGGGGAGCACTGATCTCTTCCTTGCCATATTCTTCTGTAGCCTGGACTACCTACAGGAAAGGTACACCAATATCTCTGAAAAATTCATTGAAAGAATAAGTAAACCAATGTCAGCATCATTCCGGCCAACATCCCATAATTGAAGCCCCAATTACACTTAATTATTTGACAAGATATGACCAAAATCAGACTCAATAGAACAGAGAACATAGGCATCTATAGCACATTACAGGGCCTATGGCCAACATTGTGCCGACCATGTAATCTACTCTAGAAAGTGCCTATAAATTCCCTACCACATAGCTCTCTATTTTTCTACACTCCACACACTTATTAAAAATGAGTCTCTCAAAAGAGACGGTGCCTCCTCCACCGCCACTGGCAGTGCATTCCACGCACCCACCCCTCTCTGTTTGAAAAACTTACCCCGGACATCCTCTCTATACCTACATCCAAGCACCTTAAAACTATACTCTACCCCGACACCTTCCATGGGAATTGATCACTAGGTGGACAGAAGAAAAGATTTAAGGATTCAAGATTCAAGATGCAAAGGCAACTTGGAAAAAAATACAGCAGCTAAATTGACATTGAGAATTCTTTGCCTCTGATGTGGAGAACGGGCATTTATGATGGTACTGAGGACCTCAAGTCCTTGCAATGAGATAAAAACAAAAAAGGAGCGTAACCATCTCAAAATTATTCATTTGACCTGTCACGCACCTTGTCTCATTTGTGGGGAAAGTCTGCAGTTCCCACAGTGGCCTTATCAGTCACTTCAATACTCACAAAACTGGAGCAGAAGAAAGCAATCCTTGATCCTGAGGGATCATCCAAGAAAAAGACATACATAGAGGACCTCAGAGAAGAACATTACAGACTCTTCGCCCAAGCTGCAGGTTCTGATTTTTTTAAAAATAGAAATTGTATCATGTAGGACTTCAATCATGTACAATATGATCAAATTTCTCAGCCAGTTTGACTATCTGTTAAAGTCGCTGTGGCATGGAACCATATGCTATTTTCTAGTTTCTATATGTCAGTGGCATCATTCGTAAAATCAACAGCGATACAGAAATAGGAGTGTACACACAATTATCAACTTAATATAAATTCCAGAAGTAGCTTTAAGTTTCCAATGGTGAGGTGTATATGAACTGCAATTATGCAAATTATTATATTCATAAACTAAACTAAATATTGAAAATATTTTAATTTTCAATTACATTGCACATTTTAACTGTACCTTTGAAACGGGGCTAAATTTTTCACATTTCTTTATAAATTCATCCATTTAATCCTATTTCACTGCTTTGTTGCAAAAACCACTCTATGAGGAATGGGGCACAACAATCATTACAGTAAAAAAATAAATATTATTCTAAGCATTATAATTAAAAGCCAGTGTGGAAAAGAATGAAATTTTAATACAATGCAGTTGCTTCTTAAACTGCAGCCTGAAGCCATTCCTCTGTCAGTTCCAACTTCCCTGTAACTAATTGATAACAATTTACTTGGCAGCTAGAGAAATTAATCAGTTGAAAATTTTCCCTGACATGGTGAACATTAAATGATTCTCACCTGTTGCAACAAGTGAGGGAAGACAAGCGCAGGCCTTGCTTTGAACCCCCACACACGTGTAGGACAACGGTGTCGGATAACCCGGTAATGAAAGCTCGGCCCTTCCACTCGCGCGCAGTGGCATGTGGGTAAAGGTTGCCTGGTAACGCGTACAGCCGAACATGGCGAAGGTGATCGGAACGCCCGTGGAGAAGAACCTGTGGCAGGAGATCTGCGCAGGTAGGAGTGCGACGAGAACGTCCCGGGAAGATTTGCACCCGGATCACAATTATACACTTAAAAACTCACAGGCGGTCAAGGCAGCAGAGCTGACATTCTGGGTCAGTGATCATCCATCAAAGCAAACACAAGATATGAAATGCAATAAAATGTTTCAATTATTCAAATCGTAGCCCTTAATCATCATGGATATCATGCACAAAGGAAAAGTGCATATTGGATGACCCTGTCAACATAACGTGAGGGTCAAAGAAAAAATATCTGGTAACAAATTCCACGAAAGAGGCTTCTGAAATCCACTTTTATGACAATTTTGGGCTTGTCTGCACTTTGATCCTGACTTCTAGAAAGGTTATTTAAGTCTGTTGGTGCACCTTGTCTTATTTCTTGCTGGCTTTGCCAATTTACTCAACGGCACCAGTACTATTGGGCAATAGTGTGAATTCTGCATGAGAAAGTCTGCAGATGCTGGAAATACAAAGCAGGGCAGGCAGCATCTGTGGAGAAGAATAAACAGTTGACATTTCTGGCCAAGACCCTTCATTAGTATCTGCTGAGTTCCTCCAGTATTTTTAGTATATTGCTGTGTAAGTCCTGAATTTTATTGTGTGCACTTGGCATGCAGGTGTGGGGTCAGGCAAACAATACAGGCAAAACTTTATTGAAGAAATACATTGCCAATTTCAGAAGGTTTGGGATGGGTTTAAAATATAGCAATACAGTGCAGTGTGGAGTAAGCCCTTCTGGCCCACTGAGCCAAGCCGCCCCAGTACCCCACAACCCCAATAAACTCTGAAATTATCATTGGTGATTACCCTACCCAGTACATTTTGGACTGCAGGAGGAATCTGGAATACCCAGAGACAGCTGATGTGTTCCACAGGGAGGATTACAGTGAATCCTTACAGAACGGTGCTAGAATTAAACTCCAAATTCCGGAAAAACCCCAAATTGTAATGGTGTCACACTACATTCTCACAGTGACCACATGGATTTCCTCCTATCGTCCAAAGGCTTACCATTTGGTAGGTTAATTGGTCATTGTAAATTGTCTTGTGAATAGGCTAATTTGGTGGTTGCTGGGTGCAGTGGTTCAAAGGGCCAGAAGGGATTATTCCACACTGTATCTCAATAAATAAATACCCATTATGTTGCTGTGGTTATAGGCTACTCTGATGGAACATGAGGTGGTGTCCTTCTAGTCCATGTTTGGCCTCACCTTAGGAGTGGAGAAGGCTGAGAACAGACAAGTGTGAATGGGAAGGGTGGATAAAGTGACGTGCAACAAGAAATCAAAATAGCCATTACATACAGGGCATAAGGGATCTGCGAAACAGTGGCCTAGTCTACGCTTGGTCTTGCTAATGTAGAGGATGCGATGTTGAGAGCACCAACTGCAGTAGATGAGGATGGAAGAGTGTATTTCTAACCTGGATAGGCTGTCTTGCTCTGTGGATGGTGGTGAGGGAGGAGGTGAAATTACCAGTATTGCATCTTCTAAGGTTGCAGGTGTTACGACTGTGCCCCAACTCTGAGAGGCCGAAGGGTACAAAGTAGCCCCCTCCTTTTTGAGAATCGCAAGATTGCTATTAATGCGGGTCTGGGACCCAGGAAATGAGAGAGAGACACACAGAATCCACAAGGGATTTGGAATGTCCTGGCCCCTCAGCGATACAAAGCCACAGAAAACGGCCATTGTCTCTTGGAGACGGAATTGTGTATTGAGTACTGTACTATTTATTTGAAGTCCTCAGGGAATGAACAAAGTGGGCTGGTTGAGGGATGGCATCATTCCAACCTGATTGACATTTGAGACCCTGTGAGTAAGGATAAAAGGTCTGGGGAACAACCCCTTCAGACGCACCAGGAGAAACGCTAGAAATCCCGTGACAGTGTTTAATAGCGACAGCCGGTGGAGGGCCCACGTGTGTCCTTTCCCGTTGCCTGGGATTGGGGCCTTATCACGGAAGACGGCTTAGCTAAAGAAGAGATCACCACCAACAAAATTTCGAAAGATCGACATAAAAAGGAAAAGCTGGCAAGTTCTAAAAATCTGTCTTTCTCTAACCAAAGGCTGCAGCCTGAATGAACTAAAGTGACTTTTATATTTCCATCGGACAATACATTTTCCCCTAGACAACGATAGAGCTATTTCTTATTGATTATTATTATACCCGTGCTTTTAGATTTAGTATTGACGATATTTAGTATATTATTTGTATGTTTGCAGTGATATTATTTTTGTGTATTTTTATCAATAAATACTGTTAAAAATAGTACCATCAGACTTCAACGGACCTATCTTTGCTGGTAAGTGACCCAGTTACGGGGTACGTAACACAGGGTACAGTGCCAGGGAATGAACAGACCAGGGAGTCATGAAGAGAGTAGTCCCTGCAGAAAGCACCATCCATCATCAATAACTAACCTCTCCTACGCCCACCTCTCCATCTGGGCCATGTTCTCTTTTTGTGCTGATATCGGAAAGGAGGTACAGGATGCTTAACTACCAGACCACCAGGCTCAGGAACAATTATTACCATTCAACTATCAGGCTCCTGAAGCAGTGTGGATAACTCCATTCACCTCAACAATAAGCTTTATAAAATCAGTTGTAGACGAGTGTGTCCCCTCAAAATCATTCGGAGTCTTCCCCAACCAGAAGCCCTGGATGAACCATGAGATCTGCCATCTGCTGAGGGTCAGATCAGATTCAAGTTTCAGATCAAGTATTCAAGTTTGGTGTTTAAGAAAGTTACAAGAAGTCCAGGTACAGTCTCCAGAAAGCAGTCCCATAGGTGAAGTGGGAATTCCGGACTAAACTTGAATCAATGAGTCAATGAAGGATGCTCAACAGTTTGTGGCAGGGCTTGAATGCTATCATCTCTTATAAAGTAAAATCAAGCGATATAGGTGACAACAGGGATTCGCTTTCAGATGAACTCAATGCCTACTATGCTTGTTTTGACCATCAAAACTTGGAAGAACCATCAGAAACTCCCACAGCCTCCCCATGATCCTGTGATTTCAGTCTCTGAAGCCGACATGTGCGAACAGCCTTCAGGAGCGTGAATAAATGAAAAGCATCTGGTCCAGACAGGGTACCTGGCCAAGTTCTAAAGACCTGTGCTGATCAACTGGCTGGAGTGTTCACTGAGAATTTTAACTTCTTATTTCACTAATCTGAGGTACCCACCTATTTCAAGTAGACTTCACTTATACCAGTGGCTAAGAAGAATGTGGTAACCTGCCTCAATGACTATAGTCCAGTAGCACTTACATCCACAATGATGAAATGTATCAACTCCTGCAGAAGAAGCAACTTGGATTCACTTCAATTTGCCTACTGGAGCAAATTGTCTGCCGCAGATGCCATCTCATTGGCTCTTCACTCTTCAGCAAACATGCATACATCAGGATGCTATTTATTGGCTAGAGCTTAGCGTTCAGTACCATCATCCGCTCAAAACTAATCAATAAGCTTCAAGGCCTTGATCTCAAAACCTCCTTGTGCAATCGGATCCTCGATTTCCTCACTTGCAGACCCTAGTTAGTTCAGATTGGCAATAGCATCTCCACAATATCCATCAGCACAGGTGCACCACAAGGCTGTGTACTTAGTCCCTGCTTTACTCACTTTACACTTGTGACTGTGTGGCTTAGCACAGCTCTAATGCCATTTTCAAGTTTGCTGATGACATCACTGTCATAGACCAAAGGTGAGAGAATGAAAATCTGACTTGAGTGGTGCTCCGACAACAACCTCTTATTCAATGTCGGAAAGACCAAGAAGCTGATTGTTGACTTCAGATGGAGGAGACCAGAGGCCCATGAGCCAGTCCTCATCATTTCAGAGGACCTGTCCTGGGCCTAGCAATTAAGTACAATTATGAAGAACATAAGGCAGCACCTCTACTTCTTTAGGAAGTTGCGACTATTCAGCATTATATCTGAAACTTTGACAAACTTCTATAGATGTGCGGTGGAGATTATATTGACTGGCTGCATTACAGCCTGGTGTGGAAACACCAATGCTCTTGAAAGGAAAATCCTACAGAAGATAATGGAAATAGCCCTGACCATAACAGATAAAGCTCTCCTCACCATTGAGCACAATTACTTTCTTTCTTTCTTTTTCAATCTTTTTACTATTGTTATTAATATCAACAAAATAAAATTGATACATAGATAATGGGATTACAAACATACACATTTCAACTGAACATGAAAGAATACATAAGCAATGATTACAGTATAAATGAGTATTCCCAAATCATGGACTATACAATATCCAAATAAACAAGGCAAACCTAGGTATATCATAATATATAATTTTAAAAAAACAGAAAAAAGAAAAATAAAAAAATATATGCAAAAAACTAATCTAATAACTAATAAGGAAAAAAACAAAAAAAGAAAAAAGAGAAAGAAAATGGAAAAAGGAAAAAAAGGGCTATTTATAATATCTCACAAAATACAAAATCATCAGTGTCGTCAACTCCGATCCTCTCAACATATATAAAATCGAAACTGGAAAATCAAATAGGCTTGGAACAGGGTCATATTACATCATATGAAAATATTGAATAAATGGTCTCCATATCTTTTCAAATTTAATAGGTATCAAATACACCACTTCTAATTTTTTCTAAATTTAGACATAACATAGTTTGAGAAAACCAATGAAATACAGTAGAAGGATTAATTTCTTTCCAATTCAACAAAATAGATCTTCTAGCCATTAGTGTAAGAAATGCAATCATTCGACGAGCGGAAGAGGATAAATGGAGTGAGTCCATCATTGGTAAACCAAAAATTGCAGTAATAGGATGAAGTTGTAAATCAATGTTCAATACCGCAGAAATAATATCAAAAATATCTTTCCAATATTTTTTCAAAAGTGGACACAACCAGAACATGTGAGTTAAAGACGCTATCTCAGAATGACATCTGTCACAAATAGGATTTATATAGGAATAAAAAGGAGCCAATTTATCCTTGGACATATGAGCCCTGTGCACAACTTTAAACTGTATTAATGAATGTTTAGCACATATGGATGATGTATTAACTAATTGAAGAATTTTATCCCAATTCTCAATAGGGATAGTAAGGTTAAGTTCTCTTTCCCAATCATTTTTAGTCTTATAAAAGGGCTCTGAATGTATCTTCATAATTATATTGTAAAGTTTTGATATTAGCCCTTTCTGAAAAGGGTTTAGTTCAAACAAATTCGCCAAAATACCTGAAGACACAAAATTTGGAAAAGTAGGAAGTACAGTATTTAAGAAGTTCCTAATCTGTAAATATTTTAAAAAATGAAATCTAGGCAAATTATATTTATTAGATAATTGCTCAAAAGAATAAAACAATTATCCAAAAATAAATCGGAAAATCGTAGTAATCCTTTAGACTTCCAAGCTGAATAACCTTGGTCTATAATAGAAGGATAAAAAAAGTAATTGGATACAATAGGAATATTTAAAACAAACTGAGTCAACCCAAAAAATTTCCGAAATTGAAACCATATACGTAAAGTATGTTTAACTATCAGGTTGTCAATTCGTTTCGGCAATTTAGAAAGAGCAAAGGGAAGAAAAGTCCCTAAAATAGAACCCAATGCAAATCCTTGTACAGATTTAATTTCCAGTTTCACCCAATGAGGGCTAAAAGATATATCCCAATCCTTTAACCAACATATCAAATATCAGATATTAACTGCCCAATAATAAAGATGAGAAGGTGATTATCAGGAAATCCTATACTAGGACTCCCAAGTCCCTTTACACATATGATTTCTGAATTTTTCTTGGTTTATAGTCTATGGCTTTATTCCTTCTACCAAAGTGTATTACCATACACTTCCTTACTCTGTATTCCATCTGCCTTTTCTTTGCACATTCAACTAATCTGTCCAAGTCCTTTTGCAGTCTCCCTACTTCCTTAACACTACCTGTCTTTCCCTTTATCTTTGTGTCTTCTGCTGACTTGATCACAAAGCCATCAATTCAGTTATCCAGATCATTAACATATAACATGAAATGCAGTGGACCCAGCACTCCCCTGTGGAACACCACTAATCACTAACAGCCAACCAGAAAATGGCCCCCTTATTTCCACTCTTCACCTTCTGCCCCAACTGCCAATCCTCTGTCCATGCTAGTAGCTTATCTGTAATATTATGGGCTCTTGTTTCATTGTCTCAAGAATGGCACCATGTTAAAGGCTTCCTAAAAATCCAAGTGAAAAACATTCACTGAATCTTCTTTGTTTGTCACTTCCTCAAAGAATTTCAATGGAATATAGTAGTCAGAATGGGCATGGCTTGGCTGGATGAATGGCTTGTTTCTGTAATTTTTGACTAACTCTGCAACTATAGGCATTACCAGTGAAGTTCACATCCCAAGTTATTTTCAAAATGTCTGTTGCATTTTGAGGAAACAATCAAAACATTTAAGTGTAGCAAGTATAGTATTTACGATTGTGTGGGAGTGTGATTTAAGTACTAGTATTGATTGAAAACTGATTAACATTTAGAAACTGGTAGTGAAATTAAACAGATTCTTGTCAGGTTACAAAGCTATGCAGGTTTTTTCTCTTCCCAGCTATTCTTTATCTTTGTCAATGATTTGGGCAAGGTGTTTGAATGTAACACTTGCAAGTTCTCTAATGTCATGATACTAAGTAGAAATGTGAGCTTGATGTAAACAAAGATTTATCAAGAGGATACAGACAGGCAAAGCAAGAGGCAAATAGAGTACAATGCAGGAAAAAAAATCTGAGCTTATTTCTTTTGGTAACATTCAATGGTTCCTCTACTATCTGTCAGGGCACTGGAGCAGGGATCCAATCACACACCCAGTACTGTGCACACAGTGATATTGAGTAACAAATCCCAAGGTGCAAGCAAAGTAAGCATCAAAGTTCAGGCAGAGATCAAAATAGCCAGAGAAATCAAAAAACCAGCATCAGCAAACAGACAGACACAAATGTTGGAAAGACTCAGGGAAAACTCACTGGCACAATCTGGCAACAAACAGCTGAAAACATGAGACTAAAATACACTGAACAATAAACAGAGAGGCAGATGATAGGTGGAGCTCAATGAGACAGAAGTAGCAGAAAAACAGGTAATAATGAGAAACAAGTGAGAGGCAGAGTACTCAGTAATACAGGGGCCGGAGTAGAGCAGGAGCAGGGAGAGGAGCATGTGGGGCATGAAAACAAACAAGAGCACATGGCAATCCAAAACCACAGAATGACGGCTAGGAGGAAAACACACAAAAAGACAAAGTTCAACTGGAGGTACTGACACTATCAGAGAATATATACAATACACAATCTGAAATTCTTATTCTTTGCAGATATCCATGAAAAAGAAGAAAACCCCAAAGATTGAATGACAGAAAGACAGTAGAACCCCAAAGCCCCCTTTCTCCCCACCCCATGCACAAGCAGCAGCAAAGCATCAACCCTTCCCCTCCCCTATTTGTTCCGGCTGGAAGCATCAATACTTGTCTTATGACAGTGTTTATTCAAACTCATGAGAACTGGGAGAGAGAGGGGAAGAGAGAGAGAGAGAGAGAGAGAGAGAGAGAGAGAGAGAGAGAGAGAGAGAGAGAGAGAGAGAGAGAGAGAGAGAGAGAGAGAGAGAGAGAGCGAGAGGGATCTGATGATCTGTGAGGCCTCGTTTGGTGACAGTGGCATGAAATTGGCCATCCACAGTGGCCACACTAGGCCTCACCCCAATGGCCTCTCCTGGAGGTATTGAAAATAGCTGGTGGGTGAGTGCCAACAGTCGGAATCCACCACCATAAAGAACCACAGTTTGAGTGCAGCTAGAGATCATGGACACCTACAGGACACCAGCCACCTTGAAAAGTAAAGAGACATTAAGGAGAGGAATTTAAGCTGTTTTGTGGATGAGATAGAAGTCACTCTCTGGTACCATTTTAACTTGCTGTCTCTCACTAACAAGGGAGAGAGAGGAGTCACCCTGATGCACCATCAATAACTCTCGGAGACGTGAGGTGAGATATAGGCTTTTATTGGCTGGAAGAAAGAACAAGCAGCAAGTGACCACCACACAACATCCTGGAGACTAAGGAATGGGCTGTGCCTCCAATCGCCTTTATACCGGGGTCCGTGGGAGGAGCCACAGGAGCAGTCAGCGGGGGGGGGGGGGGAGGGGGGCATGTCCAGACAGATATATGTAGTTTACCACACAACCCTTCCACAGCGAGATAGGAGACCAATTATATATTTTTAAGGAATAGATTTGGAAATTTTGATGCTCAAAAAACCTAGGCATTTTTGTACATTAGTCTTTGAAAGATAATATGAGTCTGCAACTGACAATTTGGAAGGCAAATTATGTGTTGCAAAATGATTTGAGTGCAAGAGTAAGGATTTTATGTTAATAGGTTTTAGTGAGACCACAACTAAAGTATTTTGTTTTTTTGAAAAGCAGACCAATGCACTTTAAGATTCACAATAATGGTTATTGGGATAATGGGTCTGTTACATGAGGAGAAATGTACTAGGCAATGGCCACTATTTTGTACAGTTTAGAATTATTGAGAGGTAATTGATATTTAAAATTCTTGATGGGGTCATCAGGTAGATTTGAGGAAGATGTCTTCTCAAGTGGAGGAGTCCAGAACTCAGAGGTAGCATCCCAAGCACAAGTGGTAGGCCATTTAGGGCTGGACTATATAGTAATCTTTACAGGGTGAAGAACCTGTAATTGAATTTTGCAATGACAATCACATATTAGTGGTCTGCCTTTCTACTTTTGACGGTATAATGTGGTAATTTTTGGAATGTATTGGTGGATCAGTGAACTAGCTGAATCATCTAATACACAAAAATACAACTGCAGATGCTGTGCATCAAAGAATACGTACACAATGCTGGAAGAACTCAGCAGGTCAGGCAGCATCCATGAGAAAAGAGTAGCCAACATTTTGGGCCGAGATCCTTCATCAGGAATGGGGGGGAAGAGATGGCCAAAGCCCAGTAACAGAGATGGGGGAGGGGGTAGGGCCTAGAGGCACCAGGTGGAAAACCAATCAGAGGAAAGATAAGGGGGGAGGGGGAGGGGATAAGCATGAAAGAACTGTAGAGATAAAGAAGCAGAAAGTTGAAAGGGGAGAGAGGCAGAGAGGGACCTGGGATAGGGGAAGGGGAAGGAGGAGGGGGAGAGAATTACCGGAAATTGGAGAATTCAGTATTCATACCACCAGGCTGGAGATCTACATCAGCGAGACCCAACGCAGATTGGGGGACCACTTTGTCGAGCACCTATGCTCTGTCCGTCACAATAGACAGGACCTCCCAATTGTCACCCACTTCAACTCTGCCTCTCACTCCCATCTAGATATGTCCATACATGGCCTTCGCTACTGCCATGATGAGGCCAATCTCAGGTTGGAGGAGCAACACCTCATCTACCGTCTGGGTAGCCTCCAGCCTGGTGGTATGAACATTGAGTTCTCCAATTTCCAGTAATTCCCTCCCCCTCCCCTTTCCCCTATTCCAGGTCCCTCTCTGCCTCTCTCCCCTTTCAACTTTCTGCTTCTTTATCTCTATAGTTCTTTCATGCTTATCCCCTCCCCCCCCCTTTATCTTTCCTCTGATTGGTTTTCCACCTGGTGCCTCTAGGCCCTATTCCCTCCCCTTTCTCTATTACTGGCCTTCGGTCCTCTCTTCCCCCCATTCTTGACGAAGGGTCTTGGCCCGAAACGTTGACTACTCTTTTCTCACGGATGCTGCCTGACCTGCTGAGTTCTTCCAGCGTTGTGTACATATTCTCTGAGTCATGTAATAGATAGTTAAAAATTTTAGAATTTACTGTCATAAACATAATACATAGAAAATAAATGGATCCTAGAAATTTCAGCTTAGATTATTAGGGTACAGGCACGTAACGTGCTTTTTAAAATTTTGTATCTGTTAAAATGTTCATATTCTTTACTGACAGTAATGCTTTAAATACTGACAGTATATGCTTGTAACAGAATTCTTAATTTCTAAATTTCATTAGAGCAGGCCACTTTATTTTTAGACAAATATGTCATTGGAGGTGTTAGCCAATCAAAGTATCAAATTAATGTTTAGGTATTGGACCTATATGAGCTTGGACACTTAGACTTGGTGTTGAGAATAATATACCTGAATTAGTGCACCAAAAATTGGTGAAATCTAATCTCTAGGCAAAGATTCCAAGAATGAAGTGCCAATGAACAGTATTATTTTTCTAGTTATTTGTAATCTTGCCAGAAGATCAATACTAAACACAATTGCAGACTTCTTGAAAAATTTTGCTTTTGCCTTGCATTAAATTCTTTAAATTTATTTGCCTTTCTTTAAGTTTATTTGCTTATTTGCAATTTGAAACCCTTGCTGATGAAAGGCATTGGGCATCCTACTATGAGGCTTCAAATTTCAGTTTTTTTTAAACTGACAAATAAAATTACATTTGTATGAACAACTAAATTATTTTAATGCATACTTCACAATATTGATCAGGGAAATTAATTACCATATACAGTGGATTCCTGTTAATTGGGACATACCGGGACCAGTACATTTTGGCCAAACTAAGCGACTGCCTCAATTAGCTGAAGTTTCATGGAAATAGTTAAAAAGGTATAAAACAGATAAACTACCATTTAACCCTGAGTAACGAAAATATATTTAAGTAAAATACAGAACAAATTAGAATTCTATCAATACTACTGCACTTCTAAAAAACTGTGTATTAGTTCCTAATAGCTATCAATAGAGGAATTCATCCACTATACACTGGCACATTCTTTCAATTAACTGTAAATGAACAAAATTAGCACAGACACCTAGTATGATAATGGGGACTGCCTTCATCCAATTTTCAACAATTGCATCCTCCAAATCTTCATTTTAGTTGTAACATTCAAGATGATTGTCGATACCTTCAATTTCTTTGTAGTTTCTAACTTGTTGAAGTAGTCAAATCAATTTACTTTCACTCCCAGCTGTTTCTGGAATCTCCAAGCCTGAAACCATAGTGAGCAAAACCCTTCTGAATTGTCTTACTGCTTATTTCTACCCAATTCTCATTAACGAAAATCACTGCTTTTTGAACATAAATAAAACATAATTGACGCTGTTTAAAAACTGTTTGCTCTAATGTCTACACAATTGTACACATCTGATGCTAGTTAGGAACTGTTCGCCAATAAAGTGGCACAGTGTCCCAAATAAACAAAGGGAATTCCAGCTATTTTATGATTAATTTTCATTCTTTAAAAGTGGCCCAAATAAGCGGATGCCCTGATTAACTGATGGCCCAATTAACCGGAATCCACTGTATTCCTATTCCTAATTATAATGTCAGTTATCTGTATGCAGCCTGTTCAGTTTCTAAGACTGATAAAAAACTCTGTCATTATGTTCCCAACAAGAAGAAATGATCTTCATGTTTAATGCAATTTGAAAATTAAGTATCTCCTAATTGTCCTCTGGGCTTCTTTGTTGTTGTTGAAACAGTACCTTGCTTCATGGCCATCGATCGATAGTCTGTATGGCTTCAGGTCCTTTGTGCAATAACAGAAGCTCTTAATCGATGATGAAAGATCAATAACTTGAAGTGTGAACTCCATTTCTCTCTCATAGATGCTGTCTGATTTCTGGGCATAGATTCAGTCGATGAAGTGACAATGAACAACATTATTTTTCGTTAGTAACATATTTTCCAGTTATTCATAGTTTTGCCAGAATCAAAGCAAATACAATTGTAGACTTCTTGAAAGATTTTACTTTTGTCTTGTATTAAATACTTTAAATTTATTTACATTTCTTTTGCTACTTGAAATCCTTGGTGATAAAGGACATTTACAAGAATATTCCAAGCATTTTAACTTATAATTTAACATTTCCAATATCTAGAGACTTTTTTTGCCTTACTGCTCTGAACCAATGTTTTATTTCAGATTTTCCCAAGCTGTAATTTTCTATGTTCATTTACACCTGTCAGCCTTTTAAGAACTTTTCGTTATTGTATATTCCTATCCTAACTTCTTTTCTCCTTCTGCAATGTCACCTTGCGTATAACCTCTTTCAGCTCCATTTACCACTGTATGTTGTTAACCTATTGATCTTTCAATCTCCTCTGCTTTCTCTAAACTTCCTACTCTAGTGCAGCTGAAAGATTTTGAGATTGTGTTCCCTTTACCAAGACAAAGACTCCGTTGACATTGCCAAAACTGTCAGCTGGATTCCAGTTGACCCTTTTCAACATGGCAGTTCTTAAAAATGTTGTACTGTCTATGGTAAACTATGTATACCTGTCTGGACACACCCCTCTGCTGACTGCTCCTGTGGCTCCTCCCACAGACCCCTTTATAAAGGCGATTGGGGGTACTGCTCCTCCCTCGGTCTCTGAGATGTCGTGCTCCCTTTTTGCTGTTAATAAAAGCCTATCATTTACTTCCAGTGTCCGAGAGTTATTGATGGTGCATCAATTTTATTAACAGCAATTTTAAAACATGAGAGCATTTTACGACCCGACAGATTGGATCTCGACCCTCAATCCCAGGAAGCCAGCGACGCTTTCGATCTGGCTAGCATGCTTCGAATCGTACCTGGAGGAGATTCATGTGACTGAGCTTGCCATGATGCACAGAGTTCTCCTCTCCAGGGTCAGTCCAAAAGTCTACTCCATGATCAGGGACCAAACGGACTACCAGGGTGCGCTGGATGCTCTCAGAAGACAATACCAGCGGTCGGTGAACACCATCTATGCAAGACATCGCTTAGCGACATGGCAGCAGCGGGCTGGAGAGTCGAGCGCTGAGTTTGTCCGGGCCCTACAGACACTCGTGTGGGCCTACAATTGCAGGAGGCTGACGGTGGAACAGCAAGCGGAGCTCCTAGTAAGAGATGCCTTTGTTACGGGGATCAGGTCAGTGTACATGCGCCAGCGGCTGCTGGAATACACCGATTTTACCTTACATTCGGCGAACCCTAACCCCAACTGTAAACCTGTGGCAACTAAAAGCAGGCGGTACAGCGTGGGGGACAGGGCCTTCATTAAGTCAGAGGTGCAGCGGCTGCTCAGAGAGGGCATCATTGAGCCAAGCACAAGTCCTTGGAGGGCCCAGGTGGTCGTTGTTTGGACCGGGCAGAAAAATAGGATGGTCGTGGACTTTAGCCAGACCATCAATAGGTTCACGCAGCTTGACGCGTACCCCCTACCCCGCATCGTGGATATGGTCAATCAGATAGCTCAGTACAAGGTGTACTCGACCATAGACCTAAAATCCGCTTACCATCAGCTCCCCCGCCCGGAGGACCGTCCCTACACCGCCTTCGAACTGGGCGGCAGGCTCTATCGCTTCTTGCGCGTCCCCTTCGGTGTCACAAATGGTGTTTCTGTCTTCCAGAGGGAAATGGACCAGATGGTGGACCAGTGCCAACTGAAGGACATGTTCCCATATCTGGATAACATCACCATCTGCGGTCACAACAGGCAGGATCACGACACCAACCTCCAACAATTTTTCCAAGTGGCCAAAGCTCTTAACCTTACCTATAACAGGGACAAGTGTGTGTTCGGAACCACCTGACTTGCTATCCTTGGGTATGTCGTGGAGAACGGAGTCATTGGCCCTGACCCCGACCGTATGTGCCCCCTGTTGGGAACTCCCTCTTCCCACCACCCTCAGAGCCCTCAAACGGTGCCTGGGCTTCTTTTCCTATTATGCCCAATGGGTCCCTCACTACGCAGTCAAGGCCTGCCCCCTGGTCAAGTCCATCGCATTTCCCCTCTCAGCCGAGGCCTGCGCGGCCTTCAGCTGCATTAAAGGGGACATTGCCAAAGAAATGATGCATGCGGTGGATGAGACCATTCCCTTCCAAGTGGAGAGTGACGCCTCTGACTTTGCGCTGGCAGCTACCCTCAATCAGGCAGGAAGGCCAGAAGCATTCTTCTCTCGTACCCTTCAAGGCTCTGAAATTCGGCACTCCGCAGTGGTGAAAGAAGCCCAGGCCATAATGGAAGCTATTAGGCACTGGAGGCACTATATCGCCAGCAAAAGGTTCACCTTGCTGACCGGGTACCAGTGCTCAGGTTTAGCAACCAACAGCGGGGCAAAATCAAAAATGATGAAATTTTGAGGTGGAGAATTGAACTGAGCCTCCTGATGCCCTATCCCGGGGAACATGTGCCAGCATGCAGCTTGACCGGCTATACGCCCTCTATGCAGATCTTTGCCACCCTGGGGTCACCCAGCTTTTCCATTTCGTGAAAGCCCGGAACCTGCCTTACTTCCTTGAGGAAATCAGGACGATGACCAGGGACTGCCAAGTCTGCGCTGAGTGCAAACCGCACTTCTACCGTCCTGAAAAGGCACAACTTAGCAAGGCCACCCGTCCCTTTGAGCGACTGAGTGTCGACTTTAAGGGCCCCCTTCCTCCACTGACTGCAATGTGTACTTTCTTAACATAATCGACAAGTACTCGCGGTTCCCCTTTGCCATCCCCTGCCCCGATAGCACTACCACGTCCGTCATAAAAGCCCTGCGCCAGCTCTTCACTCTGTTCGGATATCCCTGCTATATCCACAGTGATAGAGGGTCCTCGTTTATGAGTGATGAGCTGCGCCAATACCTGCTGGCTAGGGGTATTGCTACTAGTAGGACCACGAGCTATAATCCCCGGGGGAATGGACAGGTGGAGACTGAGAATGCCACGGTGTGGAAGGCCACACTCTTAGCCCTTAGGTCAAAGGGATTGCCGGTCTTTCGCTGGCAGGAGGTCCTCCTCGAGGCACTCCACTCCATCCGCTCCCTGTTATGCATATCCACCAATGCCACCCCTCATGAGCGACTCTTTTCTTTTCCCAGGAAGTCTGCCACTGGGACCACCCTGGGATAACAGTTTAGTTGCAATAGTGAGTTAGGAGCACTTGATGTTTGTCCTGATATAAGTCCTTGGGAATGGTCCATATATCAGTGTATACTCATTTACACAGTTGCTCAAATGAACCTCAACAAGGACCCTTGTAGCCTTTTCTTGGTATTCTTTGTAAATACATTTTCTACAACAAAATAAGTGAGGTCTCATCTTCATTGCAGCTGGCCCAAGGACAGCATGCATTGTAAGTGTAACTCCGATGGGGAGGGCACCTCCCACTGTCAGCCAAGCAACATCTTGATCTTGTCAATGAGTTCCAGCAATGAGGCATTCTGCCAAGTTAATTTTACAGTCTGGTCAGGTTAGCATCTCACAGATTCCACTATTTCCTTCTCCTGCAGTGCCTCCAAGATATTTCACATTGACTACCATATGATGGACTTGTGGTCAGACTTGTTTTTCTGAATCGAACATTGTACCCTTGCAACACTGGAGGCAGATAGAACTTTAATATTCAGTGACACTTGCTTGAGCTTGCTTACTTAGGTTTGACATATAGCTTGTTGCAGCCACATGCAAAGATAGCCATCAAGACAAAGGCAAGTTGGTTATGCTTTTCTCCTTTTGGGAACTCCAGATTAAACAGAAAAAAGCAGAGTATGGGCCACAAGTGCAGCAACACTCAGAGCACATCACACCAGGTTACCAGGTTCCTGCCATTCATCGAGGAGCGTCACTCCCACAATCTCAGTTTTCCTTTAAATTTGCCTATCCAGACCATTTTTGTTACACGCCTTGCCCCTCCCCCCATATCAGAACCCCGCACCTCCAGGAAGTCAAATGATGATGAAGAACAGTGAACTGTTGCTGAAAAGCAAAGCCTCGCTCTCTGTGTAGTTGATTCTGGTCCCTGATGCCAACTCAGACTGGCCACAGCTGCTAATCTATCTGGGGAATAACCTTGGATCTGAGCAGAAGTTAGTGATGCACAGGAGGCTTCAAACGTTACTCAGAGCAAATTCTATAGAAATCATTCATAAGCTAACTGCAAGTCCTTTAAGATTCCCTTTAAATAATATATTTGGTGTTTGTTGCATGGTAGGCTGGCTGCAGCTGAATGGCTAATCTTCAGCAAGAGATTAATACATGGCAGTAACCATAGCTTTGGATTTCATTTTGGTAGTAATATTATTAATTTGCAGACCGATTTAAATCATAATTGACCTACTCTGTGCAAGACAGTTACATCAGTACCTTTCCCAACATAGCATTGGAATAACTTGTACTATAAAGGTGTCATGTATTGCACACAAGTTATATTGAATCATGTTAACTAGTAGCACTCTAACAATGGTTGCAATGGCACTGAAATTTTGTAGCCACCACATCGTTAAATGTACATTTAAATGGTATTTATATTCTGGAACATTCTGGAATATTAGACACCAGAGTGTAAACTTGCCCATTTTATTTGTATTGTGGATCCTGGAAGCCAGGACACTTTAGGTGCACAAAATAAGAAAATTATGTCCTTATTTTTGTATTGTGAGCTTAGAACATAAATCCTCGAGCTCACAATTATTTAGCCATAAAGCTGTCCTTCCCCTTATCTTAGAAAGGATGTGCTGACACTGGAGAGGGTTCAAAAGAGGTTCATGAAAATGAATCTAGGTTTGAATGACTTGTCAGATGAAGAGTATTTGGTTGCGCTGGGCCTGTATTCACTAGAATTCAGAAGAATGAGGGGTGACCTAATTGAAACCTGTCAACTAGTGAGAAGCCTTAATAGTCTGGATGTAGAGCAGATGTTTCCTATGGTGGGAGAGTCTAAGATTAGAGGGCACAGCCTCAGAAGAGAGGGGCATCCTTTTAGAATGGAGATGAGGAGGAATTTCTTTAGCCAGAGTGTGGTGAATCCGTGGAGGCCAAGTCTTTATCTATGTTTAAGGCAGAGATTGATAGATTCTTGACTGGACGTGGCATGAAGAGATACAGGGAGAAGGCAGGAGATCGGGGCTGAGAAGAAAAATGGATCAGCCATGATGAAATGGCAGAGCATACTCTATAAGACCATAAGACCATTAGACATAGGAGCAGAATTGGGCCATTCATCCCATTGAGTCTGGTCTACCATTCCATCATGGCTGATCCCAGATCCCACTCAGCCCCATACAACTGCCTTCTTGTCATATCCTTTGATGTATGTTCCCTTCAATCAGGGAACAATCGACTTCCGCCTTAAATATACGCACGGACTTGGCCTGCACCACAGTCTGTGGCAGAGCATTCCACAGATTTACTGTTCTCAGGCTAAAACAATTCCTTCTTAGCTCTGTTCTAATGTGTCACCTGTTAATTTTGAGGCTGTGCCCTGTAGCTCTGGATACTCCCACCATAGAAAACATTCTCCCCACATCCACACTATCTAGTCCTTTCAACATTCTGTAGGTTTCAATGAGATCACCCTTCCTTCTAAATTTCAGTGAGTACAGGCCCAAATATGCTGAACACTCCTCATAAGTTAACCCCTTTCAATCTCGGAATCATCCTCGTGAACTTTCTCTGGATTCTTCCCAATGACAACATATCCTTTCTGAGATATGGGGCCCAAAATTGTTGACAATACTCCAAGTGTGGCCTGACTAGTGTCTTATAAGGCCTCAGTATTATCTCCTTGCTTTTTCAGTATAATCTATTCCTCTTGAAATAAATGACAACATTGCATTTGCCTTCTTTACCACACACTCAACCTGTAAATTAACCTTATGGGAGACTTGCACAAGGACTAGTAAGTCCCTCTCCACAGCTGATGTTTGAACCTTATCCCCATTTAGATAATAGTCTGCATTATTCCTTTACCAAAATGCATTATCATACATTTTCCAACACTGTATTCCATTGCCACTTTTTTGCCCATTCTTCCAATAAGTCCTGCTGCAATCGCATCGTTTCTTCAGCACTATCTATCCCTCCACCTTTCATTGTACCATCCACAAACTTTGCCACAAAGCCATCAATTCCATTATCTAAATCATTGACAAACAACGTAAAAAGCAGTGGTCCCAATACTGACACCTGAGGAACACCACTAGTCACTGGCAGCCAACTAGCAAAGGTCTCTTTTATTCCCACTCATTGCCTCCTGCCAATCTGAAGCCATGCCAGTATCTTCCCTGAAATGCCATGGGATTTTCTCTTGTTAAGCAGCCTCATGTGTGGTGCCTTATCAAATGCCTTCTGAAAATCCAAGTAAATGACATCCACTGCCTCTCCTTTGTCAACCCTGCTTGCTACGTCCTCGAAGATCTCTAACAGATTTGTCAGGCAAGATCTCCCTTTACAGAAACCATGCTGACTTTGACTTATTTTATCATTAGTCTCCAAGTACCTCGAAACTTCATCCATACTAGTAGATTCTAACACTTCCCCAATCACTGAAGTTGGGCTCATTGGCCTATAGTTTCCATTCTTGTGCCTTCCTCCCTTCTTAAAGAGTGGAGTGACATTTGCAATTTTCCATTCCTCCAGGACCATGCCAGAATCAAGTGATTCTTGAAAAATCATGACCAATGCATCCGTTATCTCTTCAGACTCTATGGACCAAATGGCCTAATTCTGCCCATATATCTTATGGTCTTAGTCAGGAACAACAGTCAGCATTATTACATTTTAAGAATTAAGATTATTGTCAAATTATATAGACAGGAAGTTTGATAAATTCTTTAGGAGATGAGATAGATTGTAGTCTATTAATCTCAAGGGAATCCTATGATTTAAATGTAAGCAATTTAATATTTTAATTATTTCTTGATGAATGTTTCCTATTTTTGTTATCCAATCATATCAGATGAGATAGGAAGCTGTTAAAGTCAGTTTCTCCTGGTGGAATTGATGGGGCTCAGTATTTAATAATGTATATTTTTTTAATGCTGCCAACTATCTGACCTTGGACACTGCCTTTGTTTTCTTCAGTGTCTCTTCAGATTATAACCTAAGGGTTGCATTAATGTTATAAAACACAGAATCCCATACCCAAACAATTATAAGTTGGCAAAATGCACAATTCCACATGCATTATTAGTATGGGCATAGAATGGTTTGCTGCTAATCAGTAGGATTCTTATTGGATCAAAACATGTAACCCAGAAAATGTCTTAGTTTAGAGATTTATGAAATTAAAAAAAAATGCAGGCATTGCTGGCGCTAGCACAAATCCTGCATTTATTGCCCATAGGAGAATTGAAATGAGCTGCTCTCTTTTCAATGCTGCAGATAGTTCAATGAAAGCACTTCCACTGAAGCTTTCAGTAGGGACTTCTAGGTTTTTCAGCCAGTGATGCCAATGAAACAAGCAGAAGGATGATGTTTAGTTCCATTTAACAGTTTTCAAGTCATGAAGTAATCTGTGTAGGCAAGCTGAAAAATGACAAAGAACATTCAAACCTGAAAATTGTCATCTCCCACCACAGGATTTCTGATAGCCTCCCACTGAGGCATTATCAATGGCATTATCATCATCAAATTGTGAGCTGTAAATTCCTGGAAGTCATTATTGACCAGAAATTTAACTGGACCCACTATTTAAATACTAGAACAAAACCTTGTCCAAAGCTAGGTTTTGCATGATGAGTGATTCCTGGTCCCTTTCTCTTGCTCCACAACCTGTACAGTTTTTCCACAATTTTCAAGGCAAAATTCTGCAGTGTCAGAATGCCACATCAGTCAAGAAGGTAGATGGTGTTCAGGGCATAGCAGGTGACTTGATTAAAACATATTAAATTAGGATCAGGGAAGAAAAGTTCAGCACTTTGAGCATGGTCTGCCTTTCAATATAATCATGGATGATCATCTAAATACTAGATTTTCTACTATAGTCTCCCTGTCTCTTTATCAATGTATCCTTTATAACTTTCACATACAGTATAGAAATTTGTTTACTGCCTTAAAAATGCTCATTGACAGCCACTCCAGTACAAATTCCACAGCTTCGCCACTGTCTGAAGGAAGAAACTATAGCTCATTATCATTCTAAATGCCTTGATTCAAATTGTGAGAGCATAATGTATCATTCTATACACCCCAGCAAGGGGAAACATTCTTCTTGTGTACCTAGCCTTTTAGCTATCAATTTGGTGGGTCAGCAGCATCAGTGGGAGGAAAGAAATTGTCATCATTTCAGGACCCATAGATGTTGCTGGACTTGCTGAGCTCCATATTCTAGCATCTGCAGTCTCCTATGTTACCATCCGAATTTAGTAAGTTTCAATTAGTTATCCTCATTCTTATAAATTTTCATGAACACAAACCTAGTAAATGTGATCTCTTCTTGGATGGTGGCCCTGCCATCAATATAGTGAGACTTTGCTTGCTTTCTTTATGGCAAGTATATTCTTTCTTAGGAAAGGAATTTAAAATTGCAGGCAACATTCCAAGTGTAAGCTCATCAAATCCCTGTAGAATTTTAGTGGGATGTCTTTGCTTTGTAATCAAATTCTTTTGGTATGAAAGTCAATATGCTATTTGCTGTGTCTGATTGGGATTCTGTACTCCACTTTAATTGTTTACAAATGCATTGCCATAGTTTGACAAGCTTTCACAACATCTGTTAAATGCTTGGAAGGACAGAGCGTACATTGCAATGCTACCGCCAGCAAATTTCCCTCCAGGTACTTCTTTATCCTGACTTAGAAATATTCTGTTGTTCTTTTATTATTTCCTGGCTCAAAATCCTGGACAGCGTTATGGGAGAAATTTCATCACTTTAACTGTTGCAATTTAAAAAAGTGACTCATCACAAGCTTTGAGAATGATTCAGGATAGGCAATAATGGAAAAAAGATTGGACATAAGATATTTGAGCAGTTTGCAATAATTAAACTTCTGCAAAATTGTTTGAAATTATTTGTCCATACAATCTCCAGGAGATGTATTATGCTAATGAAATGTCCCTTTTCTCTACATTTTACAGAATTTGAAGCAAACAGTTCTCGCATATTTGAGGATCCGAAATTGGATGCAGCCTCTGTGTCTACAGAAATTTCTCAGTATGATGCCAGCAAACATTCCCCTGTCTTTTATGGTCATATGGTAGCAAAGGTATTTATTTGCCAAAGATTTTAATAGACTTTAAATTTATTTCTCTGGATATCAAAAGTTGTAACAGGAATTTAAAAAGACACTGTGCAGTACATAAAATTGTGCGAACTTTAACTTCAATAACACAAATTAAAGCTTTTATGTGTTATTACATGAACAGTATGCAAAGAGCATAATCTCAAATATGCTTCTATTCTATTACTTGCACTCTTCACTGTATTTATTTGTGTATATAAACTGTCTAGTCTGAGCTTCACACAAGCAAAGAACTTCATTCCATGCTTGTGTACAGTTCTGTGCCAAAGTTTTAGACACATACTTTATATATATATAGCTAGAGTACCTTAGACTTTTGCATAGTCCTGAAGTAATTTTATGTATTGCACTGTACTGTTGCCACAAAAAAAAACAAATTTCGTGATATATGTGAGTGATGATAAACCTGATTCTGATACGAGTCTGTATTGTGAACTGAGAGTGGGAAGGTGCAGGGAGAGGGGAATCATGATTAGGAAAAGGCAAAGGGAGAGGGCAGTGAGCAGGAAGCAACAGAGAGACATTCTCTAATGATCTATAAACCAATTGTTTGGAGTCAAATGGCTTTACCTGGTATCTCAGAGCTGGGTGTGTCTGCATCCACGCCACCCCCAACCCTGGTACTCCTTCTCTGCCACCTGTCCCCCCCCCCCCCCCCCGCAGCGCTCCACTCTCACCATTCCCAACATCCTTTGCACCTGCCAGATTTAAAAACTTACTCTCATCTCCACGTTGACTAATACAGTACTGTGCAAAACTCTTAGGTATCCTAGCTATATCTATGTGCCCAAGACTTTTGCACAGTGCTGTATATAGCAATAAATTAAACTCAAACTGATGAACTATTTAGCAATTCTTATAAATTGTGAACAATTGACTTGACCTTCTGGTATTTTTCAAGGGAGAATGCAGGTATTAAAAATATTTGTCTAGAAGTTCTAGCAGAATCAAGCATTAGGTAGCAGGAATAAAAACAATTTCTATTTCAGTTAATAGGCATCCACTGAAATCAAGCCTTTGGTGTAGGTGAACAGGCAATGAATACTTTTGAAGTTAGAAATAGATTACCTGGTACTTGGACTGAGGATGGAATCATGAAGCTAAACAGCAAATTAAGTCTGTGTTCTTGTAAGGGAATTAGGTGCAAGTTGTAGACCTTGCTTTTCACAGTAAATATGTGAATTTTTAGGACGTATATTAACTTCAATGCTAAATGTAAGTGGTTTCTGCTCATAGGATTTTCTAGTAATAGGAATGAAAAACATTGAGTTTTCTGATGTAAATCTATATGGCACTTTCAACAGTGACTTGCGTTTCTTCAAACTATGAAACAGTTTCTCCTGCTAACCATTTAAATCAAGTGTGATTTTGTGCCACAATGCAGTACTGCTTCTTCGATAGTAACTGTTAAGTTAACTGATGATGGATGCCAACTACTTCATCATTAGTCTCTCCGTTTATATTTTTTTATAACTAAGATAAATTTGTTGAAGCTGTTCTGATGTCACCTGTCATTATGCTTCCATTTCTTCATGCAGCCCTGCAATTACATTTTTCTGTCACATTGATTGCTTGAACCAATGAGTCACTGTGGAAGTTATTACATGAACAGTGAGCAATGAGCATAATCTCAAATATGGTTATGCTTGACCTAACTTTACTAGTGTTAGTTTGGTGCTATGTCTGTCAGCTGTAGAATAATCAAATCAATCACTGTTACCACTAATCGATGAGGATGCTCGAAAGCACATATCTGGTCTTGACAGTGAAGCTGCTGAAGTACAACCAAATTTATTTTCATTTCAAGATCTTTTGGAATTACTAAACAACAGAATTCTGAGTGTGCTTAATGCTTATCGCTTCAGCGGCCTGCATATAGCTGTAATTTAGCCCTTGTTATAATTAATTAAATTTTGTGAAGTGGAAAATACTAAAGCAGCACCTCATGGATCTAGTTATTGTTCAATTTCCTTTGCAAAGTGTAAATAATTATTCTACGAAACTTTTGCATTCCATTGACTATTCCAGTGGCAAACAGTCTTCAATTCAGCAGCACCTTTAATAATTTGTGAGAACTCATGGAGTTCCAAGGAATGCTGAAAGATTCAAGTCCCAGACATTTAATTGCCTGTTTTGCTTTCATGTAGGTAAAACTTTATCAGTCAGGTAAAACTTTTTTCATGTTTATACAAGTGCTACACGTACCCTTTAACTTCCTCTTTCACCACCATTTAGGGCCCCAAACAGTCCTTCCATGTAACACATCAGCTGGCAGTCTGTTGGTGTCATCTATTGTATCTGGTGCTCTCAGTGCGGTCTCCTCTACATTGGTGAATCCCAACATAAATTGGGGCACCACTTCATCAAGAACCTTCGTTCCATCTGTCACAACAGGTGTGATTTCCAATGACCACCCATTTTAATTCTACTTCTCATTCCAACATGTCAGTCCATGGCTTCATCTACTATTATGATGAGCCACTCTCAGGTTGGAGAGCAATACTCATATTTCTATCAGAATAGCCTGCAACTTGGTGGCATGAACATTGATTTCTCTAACGTCTGATAATATTTCCCCCTCCCCATTCTCTCTTTTTCCATCAGCCACTGGCTCCCCTCTTACCCATATAACCATATACCAATTACAGCACGGAAACAGGCCATCTCGGCCCTTCTAGTTCGTGCCGAACGCTTACTGTCATCTAGTCCCACCTATCTGCCCTCAGCCCATAACCCTCCATTCCTTTCCTGTCCATATACCTATCCAATTTTTTTTAAATGACAAAATCGAACCTGCCTCTACCACTTCTACCGGAAGCTCATTCCACACAGCTACCACTCTCTGAGTAAAGAAGTTCCCCCTCGTGTTACCCCTGAACTTTTGCCCCTTAACTCTCAACTCATGTCCTCTAGTTTGAATCTCTCCTACTCTCAATAGAAAAAGCCTATGCATGTCAACTCTATCAATCCCCCTTATAATTTTAAATACCTCTATCAAGTTCCCCCCTCAACCTTCTATGCTTCAAAGAATAAAGACCTAACTTGTTCAACCTTTCTCTGTAACTTAGGTGCTGAATCCCCGGTAACATTCTAGTAAATCTAACATTCTAGTAAACCCCTTCTCCTCACCAGCATGTCACCTCCATTGTACCCCTCCTCCTTCCCTTTCTATTATAGTCTACTCTCTTCTCCTATCAGATTCCTTTTTCTTCAGGCCTTTACCTTTTCCATCTATCACCTCCCAAGCTTCTCATTTCATCACCCATTCCCCACCCATTCACGTTCCACCTCACCTGGCTTCACCTATCATTTGCCAGCTTGTACTCCCTCACCTCCCCACCTTCTTCTCCATCCTTTCCAGTCCTGATGAAGTGTCTTTGTCTGAAATGCTGATTGTTTATTCCCTTCCCTAGATGCTACGTGACCTGCTGAGTTCCTCTTGCATTTTGTATGTGTTGCTCCAAATTCCCAGCATTTATAGAGCCTCTTGAGTTTATCCAGGTATTTTCTAAGAAATATTAAAGTACAAATTACATTTATTGCTGAATTATATAAAATAATCTATTAGTTCTTGTGTAAAATGTTACACCAAACATTTAAATCTCATACAACAAGTGCAAGCACTATTAATTTATGATTCCTTCTTGATGTCTGGAACTTGCCACCTTCTAACAGTGCAAATAATCAGAATAAAGTATCTTCTTAGTCTTTACTTCTAGCAATGAACTTGTGTTTTTCTCTCAATACTGGAGTAATAAAAGTATAGCATTGCTCCTTTGTTGTCTATCCCACCATCAGCTTGGAATATGTGATCTGAATAACTTAGGCTACAATGATCAAGCTTGAAATTAATGCAGCTTTTAGTTATCCATCGCTGGCTTAGGCTGAATTCGAATGAAATTATATTTTGAACAGTTATTAACAATTACAGGGCATTCCCGGTTAACAAACACATTCCCTACATATAAATGTCTGTAAGTCAGAAAATGCTCAAGTCATTTGGTATGATATCATTACAAACTTGTAATCAATCACACATAAGACTGATAAGGAATAGCAATGATTAAAACTGGAGAGAAAGGAATTTAGTTCTATCATAATGGGAACAAATGTATCTATGTTGAACATTTGAATTTAATATTATTTGTTCATATGTAGGGGGTGGTCATAAATTGGTTGTAACCTGGGAATGGCCTGTATTTATTTGCCGGAAGACCCAAAGAAACAATGAATCCACCTCTTCTACCAGATGCAGAGTTTGCATATGAATAGCAGCATGATCTGACACCTTTGGATGTGTGTAAAAGTTTGGTTTGCTCCCCCATCATTTTGCCATTTTATAAAATGGTCACTTGACAAGAGTTATATGTTGATCCAAATGAATGTTGAAAAATGAATTTTCATGATTTATCACTACTGATTTTTGAAGTGATATGTGTAACTGCAACTGAAGTAGTAATATATCACAGCCATGAAAAACCATTTCAAGAAAAGCAAATTACAGATATTTCTGATCTTTAAATCTTGGGTTAATTGTTATATGGAATAAAAATGATATATTTAAATTTAAGAGATTGACGTAAATGTAAAAATCATTCATTTATAATTAAGTGCATTATTGGGCTCCATAAAATAAGGAAGCATGTTGAGAATTCAGCAGTGATTCACTGGGGTACTACATGAAGGCCTGAAAGGAATTGGGCCATTTCTTTCTCAAATCTGAGATTCCTTGGTTATTTGCAAAAAATAGTTAGAATTGTGAAAGGATAGGGCAGATAATGCAGGAAGCAGAATGTTTCTAGCCATCCAGAGCAAGATACTGTAACTTTGTTATAAGATTAAGTAGTATATACCAAAATATTGGATTGAAGCAGATGAAGCCTTTTCTGCTAACTGCTGTGAGAATCTGGCTTACCAGTTAGTCATTAACATATGAACATTCAAGAATTTCTTAAATCTTTGAAGGGAATTAGGGTAGAGTGGGACAGAAATTCTGATATCTAGACAGTTCAAAGTAAATTTATTATCTAAGTACATATGTGTCACCATGTACTACCCTGAGATTAATTTCCTTGTGGGCATTCACAGTAAATACAAAATAACCCAACAGAATCAACAAAAAACAGCAGGTAACAAGATGGACAATCAAGGTGCAAAAGGCAACAAATTGTGCAAATCCAAAAAGAAAAAAACAAACAAAATGACAATAATAAATAAGTAATAAATATTGAGAACATGAGATGAAGAGTCCTTTAAAGTGAGTCCATAGGTTCTGGGAACAGTTTACTGTTGGGGTGAGTGAAGTTATCCCCTCTGGTTCAAAGAGCCTGATGGTTGAGTGTTAATAACTATTCCTGATGGTAGCAACGAGAAGGAGGTTTCCTCCTCCTTTAGTCAATAATCAGCTCTTTGGTTTTGTTGACATTGAGTGAGAGATTGTTGTGGCATCATCCAGCCAGATTTTCAATCTTCCTCCTATATGCTGATTCTTCACCACCTTTGATTCAGCCAATGACAGTGGTGTAGCAAACTTAAGTATGGCATTGGAGCTATGCTTAGTCTCACAGTCATAAAACTAAAACAAGTAGATCCAGGGGCAAAGCAAATAGACTTGTGGCGAACCTGTGTTGATGGGAGATGGTGGAATCTTGTTGGTAATTAGCTAAATTGGTGTCTTCTGATTAATTACCATCCCACAAGGAGAAATATTGCTTTGTACATTTTCAAAATTCTCAGTTCCTTTGAATTTTTTTAAAACTCCATTTCTTTTTCCACCTCCATTTCTTAATCGATCTATAAGCTCCAATATGGGAAAATCCCTGGACAAGCCCCCAAATTATGTTATGTGTCAGCAGCCATAGACCATAGACACAGATTTTAATATTAAACAAATATATTTTCAATACCTACCCAAAATATAGACAATTAAAACAGTTGTTCCCCTAACCAAAAATTAACAGTGCAGTGCATCTTAGCTCACAAACTGTGGAGGTCTGGAAACAGTTCTTCCCAAGTCTTACTCAAACAGAATCCTAAGATGGCAATTCAGAAAGTTCTGGAATCCACGGAAAATTCCAGAGGCAAGTGATCATCACGTAACACACTGGATCCATGCAGGGTTAATGAGGTGACAGTCACAGAAGACTCCAGAAGTTGAGTGGTCGTCAGTTAAATATTAGAGTCCACGCAGGGATAACAAAGTGTTGGCTAAGTTCTAAAATCCACGTAGGGACATCACAAGGTGACGGTCATGGAATATTACTTAACACGAGTGGTCACCACATAACACAACCGAATCCATGTATGGATTAACAAAAAGTGGTTGCCACAGAATACTCCAGAAATCCAAGTCTGGCTCATACAAAGTGACAGTCATGTATCCAATATGCATTGTGTGCTGCAAAATATCACAATCTTCTGAACACAGAAATATTGGGAATGCCCACTGATGTAGTGAACTCTTCAACTAATTCAACTCAACTCACTCTCTTGCTGGTAACTCACAGTCCGTTGCATTGCTTAGCTGCAGAAATTTTTCAGAAACCTCCCCAATTGAATAGAAAAAACCTCCACTTGTTTATTATATGACCCCATCCACCCGCCTCATCCAGGCACGCCTCAGATTCCATTCATTCCCAATATTTTCCAAGTAATAACACATTCAAGAGGCAATACAAGATATTATGTAAACATCTCACTTCTTTATCAAAAGTACATTGTAAGCTTAACATCTAGAAAGAAAATCTGCTATAATATTATCTCTGCCTTTAATGTGAGTCATCGTGATATCATACTCTTGTAAAATCAAACTCCAATTCAACAGACTCCTATTTTTGTTTTTCATCTTACTCAAGAATGCCAATGGATTATGATCTCCATATACAAAAAGTGGTTTCTGAGCTGTACAGATATAAACATCAAAATGCTGCAAAACCAAAACAAGTGACAATAATTTTTTCTCTATTGTGGTATAATTTCTTTGATGCTTACTGAATTTCTTTGCAAAGGAAGACACAGGATGGTCAATATCATCATGATCTCTTTATAATAACACTGCTCCTGCAGCCTTGTCACTGGCATCCACTGCTATGGAAAAAGGTTTTGCAAAGTCAGGTGACCTGAGCACAGGTTGATGACACAAGATGGCCTTCAATTTGTCAAATGCCTTCTGGCAAGGCTCTGTCCAAACAAATTTCTCACCTTTCTTCAGGATGTTAGTCAATGGAAGGGCAATATCAGCAAAGTTCTTACAGAACTTGTGATAATATCCGACCATTCCCAGAGATCTTCTAACAGCCTTCTTACCAGTTGGAATAGGAAACTCAGAGATAGCCTGAACCTTTGCTTGAACAGGAGCCAACCTGCCCTGCCCTGACCTACAACATAACTAAGATAGGTCACAGTGGCATGGCCAAATTCACTCTTAGCTAAGTTAACTAACATTGGCCTTTGAGGGCCTTTGAAACAGCTTTTCTATTGCAGAGATATGGGCTTCCCATGTGTCATTTCCTGTGACTAAGTCATCAATATAGGCGTCTGTGTGTTCTAACCATTGAATTACAGAATTAATCATTCTCTGAAATGTTCCCGGAGCATTTTTCATTCCAAATGGCAGAACATTGTATTTTTACAACCCAGAAGATGTTACAAATGCAGAAATTTCTCTACCTCTGTTAATGGAACACACCAATACCCTTTTAACAGATCGATTTTTGTAAGAAACTTAGCTTTTCCAACCTTGTCATTTACTCTCGGGATTGAATAAGCATTTTTGAATAAGCGTTGAATAAGCATTTTTGTTATAGCATTCACTGTTCTGTAATCAGTGCAAAACTTGATACTACTACTACTATCTGGTTTAGGTACCATGACACAAGGTGAGATCCAATCTGAAGTAGAATACCTAATAATACCATTTTCTAACATATACTCAGTTTTTTGATCAGCAAGTTTAGATTTTTCAACATTCATGTGACACGGATGCTGTTTTATAGGTTTGGCATCACCAATATCTTCATCATGTGAGGCCACTGTTGTTCTTTTTGGAACATCAGGGAACAAATCCCGAAACTTCATGATCAACTGCTTCATTTGCTGCTGCTGCAGTGGTTGTAAATGAGCCAGTTTTTCATCAAGGTTTTCTAAAATAGTGGAATTTGGCAATCTAGCTGGAGCAATGTTTGTTTTAAAGTGGGCCTCAGAAGGATCATCCAGAAAATCTTCAGAGAGCCCAAATCCATCCCGATTTACAGCAGCCGCTACAACTGCAGTTGGCATTTTATAGTACGGCTTAAGCATGCTAATGTGACAGAGTTGTGTTGGCCTCCTTCTATCTGGAGTTGACACAATTTCATAGGGACTCTGGCCTGTAGAGGATTTGGCTGCACAGGGGAAAGAACGAGCACCTTATCTCCTGACTTAAATGTCCTTGCTCTGGATCTCTTATCATACCAGGTCTTCATTTTACTCTGAGCAGATTTTAAATTCTCCCTAGCTCAGTTGCAAGCCCTCTGTGATCTGCCCTTGAATTTTAAAACATAGTCCAACAAATTTAAATGCAGGTCATTGTTGGTCCATTGCTCCCTTAACAATGCCAAAGGACCTCACACCTGGTGCTCAAACACAAGCTCAAAGGGGCTAAAGCCTACGGACTCTTGTACAGACTCCCTTACTGCAAATAGAAGCAAGTGAACTCCCTCTTCCGAATTCTTCTCATTTTCAAAACAGAATGTCCTAATCATGGTTTTGAGGATAGAATGGAATCTTTCTAAGGCCGCTTGGGATTCTGGATGGTACGCAGAAGACATAATCTGTTTGGTTCCTAGTTTGTAAATTACCTGCTGGAATAACCCTGACATAAAATTACTTCCTTGTATGGACTAGATTTCTTTTGGCAAACCAAATAAGGTGAAAAATTTTGTGAGAGCCTTCGACACAATTGGAGCTTTGATATTCCTGAGAAGTATTGCTTCTGGAAATCTAGATGCTGTACACATAATTGTTAGCAAATACTGATGGTCAGCTCTAGTCTTTGGCAATGGGCCAACACAATCCACAATAACTTTAAAAAAGGGTTCACCAAATACAGGAATAGGCTGTAGTGGAGCCGCTGGGGTGACATGATTAGGTTTACCCACAACCTGACAAGTTCGGCAAAATGTCACAACATCTTTCCTCAAACCAGGCCTGAAGAATTGTTTCAAAACCTTGTCCACAGTTTTAAATTCACACCAAGATGGATATCCAAGGGCATACTGTGGGCCAAGGTTAAAATCTCATTCCTATAGACCTTAGGAACTACAACCTGGTGAACAATTGCCCATTCCTCACTTTCAGGGATATCAGGTGGTCTCCACTTTCTTATTAACATTTCATCCTTGAAATAGTACTCGACTGGTACTTTCTCAATCTCATCACCCGTGAGAGCTCTATCTCACAATGCAGCAATCTCAAGGTCTCTGGTCTGTTCCGCTATAAATTCCTTCCTGGACAGAGACAAATCTTTATGGTCAGACCCGATACAAGGATCATGGTTAAACAGTGAAGGAAGAAAAGTCACTGACAGGTCATCAAAATCTGAGTCCTGTTTTGGGCTATCATGGGTAGCGGAACCATTCTGCACAAGACCATCTGCATTGGCAAGCATCTTGGCCACAGCTCGAGTTACTGTGCAGGATGGATAAACATTAGAATCCATCTTTGGATCATCAGTGATTGGTTTAGTCGTCAACTGCACTGCAGGGACAACTTTGCCACCTGCTAGATCATTTCCTAACAACAAAGAAACACCTTTCACCGATAAACTGGTCGTAGTCCTATCTTAACAGGTCCTAAAACTAAGAGTGACTTCAAAATTACCTTGTGCAGAGGTACTGAAGCAATGTCACCCTCAATGCCTTGAATAAGATTCACTTCACCAGTAGCAGCCTCATCACAAAACTCTAGAACATTGTCCAACAAGAGTGACTGAGAAGGCCCAGTATCTCGAAGAATTTTCACTGGCACAGGGGGTGACTCTTCATTCACTGAAACCGATCCCTCTGACACAAAGTCAATGAATTCTTTCCTAACTAGGTCAGAAGTCTCAGCCCTTGACACAGCTTCATCAGGATGTCCAGAACCTTTTGGGTCGAGGGGTTTCAAAGCATTGAACACAGGCATCTAGAACTGCCTCCTTTTCCTCCTTCTTCCTCAGGAGGAAACAATCAACCATAACATGACCTTTCTTCTTCTTGCAAAAGTGACAAATAGGACCAGAATGTTTCTCCTTTGGTTGCTTTCCTTCATCTTTAGCTTTGTCACTATTCTCAGATTTGACTTCTGGTTTAACTTAATTATCCATACTTTTCTTCTGGAAGGTCATATTTGGGGCAAACTTAGACTTGTAGGTTAGACCAAACTCATCTGCTAACTTCACACACAAAATGCTGGTGGAGTACAGCAGGCCAGGCAGCATCTGTAAGGAGAAGTACTGTCGACATTTCGGGCCGAGACCCTTCATCAGGACTAACTGAAAGGAAAGATACTAAGAGATTTGAAAGTAGTGGGGGGAGGGGGAAATGCAAAATGATAGGAGAAGACTGGAGGGGGTGGGATGAAGCTAAGAGCTTGAAAGGTGATTGGCGAAAGTGATACAGAGCCGGAGAAGGGAAAGGATCATGGGACAGGAGGCCTCGGGAGAAAGAAAGGGGGAGGGGAGGGGAGCACCAGAGGGAGATGGAGAACAGGCAGAGTGATGGGCAGAGAGAGAGATAAAAAACAAACAACTAACTATGTCAGGGATGAGGTAAGAAGGAGAGGAGCGGCATTAACGGAAGTTAGAGAAGTCAATGTTCATGCCATCAGGTTGGAGGCTACCCAGCCGGTATATAAGGTGTTGTTCCTCCAACCTGGGTTTGGATTCATCTTGACAGTAGAAGAGGCCATGGACAGACATATCAAAATGGGAATGGGACGTGGAATTAAAATGTGTGGCCACTGGGAGATCCTGCTTTCTCTGGCAGACCGAGCATAGGCGTTCAGCGAAACAGTCTCCTAGTCTGTGTCGAGTCTCACCAATATATAAAAGGCCACACCGGGAGCACTGGACGCAGTATACCACACCAGCCAGCTCACAGGTGAAGTGTCGCCTCACCTGGAAGGACTGTCTGTGGCCCTGAATGGTGGTGAGGGAGGAAGTGTAAGGGCAGGTGTAGCACTTGTTCTGCTTACAAGGATAAGTGCCAGGAGGGAGATCAGTGGGAAGGGATGTGGGGGACGAGTGGACAAGGGAGTCATGTAGGGAGCAATCCCTGCGGAAAGCAGAAGGGTGGGGGGGAAGATGTGCTTGGCAGTGGGATCCTGTTGGAGGTGGCAGAAGTTATGGAGAATTATGGATAGACATATCAGAATGGGAATAGTACGTGGAATTAAAATGTGTGGCCACTGGGCGATCCTGCTTTCTCTGGCAGACCGAGTGTGGGTGTTCAGCGAAATGGTCTCCCAGTCTGCGTCGGGTCTTTGGATAGACATATCAGAATCCAAAGTCAAGATGAATCCAAACTCAGGTTGGAGGAACAACACCTTATATACCGGCTGGGTAGCCTCCAACCTGATGGCATGAACATTGACTTCTCTAACTTCCATTAATGCCCCTCCTCCCCTTCTCACCCCATCCCTGACATATTTAGTTGTTTGCTTTTTTTCTCTCTCTCTGCCCATCACTCTGCCTGTTCTCCATCTCCCTCTGGTGCTCCCCTCCCTTCCCCCTTGCTTTCTCCCGAAGCCTCCCATCCCATGATCCTTTCCCTTCTCCAGCTCTGTATCACTTTCGCCAATCACCTTTCCAGCTCTTAGCTTCATTCCACCCCCTCCAGTCTTCTCCTATCATTTTGCATTTCCCCCTCCTCCCACTACTTTCAAATCTCTTAGTATCTTTCCTTTCAGTTAGTCCTGACGAAGGGTCTCAGCCCGAAACGTCGACAGTACTTCTCCTTATAGATGCTGCTTGGCCTGCTGTGTTCCACCAGCATTTTGTGTGTGTTGTTTGAATTTCCAGCATCTGCAGATTTCCTCGTGTTTACTCATCTGCTAACTTAGCAGCTTCTTGCAAACTTGCAGCTTCCTTCTCATCTAAATATGTCTTCGTATCTTTATGAATGCACCTTTTAAATTCTTCAATTAAAATCAACTCTTGCAATTTGTTGTAATCATCATTCACATTTTTAGATGTGCAACATCTTTCAAAATACACAGACTTCTCATAAGCAAATTCCACATGAGTCTGGCTCACAGATTTTCTCAAATTCCTAAACCTTTGCCTGTAGGCCTCTGGAACCAGCTCATAGGCTTTAAGCACAGCCTGTTTTACTGTCTCATAGTCAGCTGCATCTTCAACTGATAGGGCAGAATAAGCCTGCTGAGCCTTACCTTTTATTACATTCTGCAACATGAGAAGCCAATACTCTTTTGGCCACTTAAAGGCTCTGAGCAACTTTCTCAAAATGCTTTAAGTATGTATCAACCTCAGCCTCATCAAATGGAGGGACCAATCTAACTTCCCGACTGGCAACAAACCAATCATTAAAGCCATAAGTTTAATTCCCGAACTTTAACTTCTCTAACTCAAACTGCCTTTGTCTTTCTCTTTCCTCAAACTGCCTTTGTCTTTCTCTTTCCGCAACTTCTAATTTAAGTTTCTCTATCTTTATTTTTTCTAGCTGTAACTGGAACTCAGCATCAGCTGGTCTACTTTCAGGGAACAGATCTAACACCTTGTCTGCAAACATCCTCATCTGTGTAGTGCTCAACTATTTTCCTCTGAATCTCTGCCTTTCTCATAGCCGGCTTTACCATAATAAGTTTTAACTTACTAGCAATGGCCAACAGCTCTGTCTTTTTGGCTTTCTGTAATTCCTCGGGTTTGTGATGCCAATAATTTATCAATGTCTGTTGCTGCTGGTTTCCACACACAAGTCAATCAAATCAATTATCAATCGATCTATAAGCTCCAATATGGGCAAATCCCTGGATGAGCCCCCAAATTATGTTATGTGCCAGCAGTCATACACGAAAGACATAGATTTTAATATTAAACAAATATATTTTCAATACCTACCCAAAATATAGACAATTAAAACAATTGCACCCCTAAGCAAAACAGTGCAATGCATCTTAGCTCACAAACCGTGGAGGTCTGGAGACAGTTCTTCCCAAGTCTTACTCAAACAGAGTCCTAGGATGGCAATCCAGAAGCTTCCAGAATCCACGGGAACAGGTACAGGTGTCTGTAAGGGAGGGTTCATAAATCCACATTAAGATGACACAAGGTGACGATCACAGAAAATTCCAGAGGACAAGTGAGCGTCACATAACACACTGGATCCATGCAAGGATAACAAAGTGACAGTCACAGAAGATTCCAGAAGTCGAGTGGTCGTCAGCTAAATACTAGAGTCCATGCAGGCATAACAACGTGACGCCTAAGTTCCAAAATCCACGTAGAGATATCACAAAGTGACAGTCACCAAATATTCCTTAACACAAGTGGTCGCCACGTAACACACCCTAATCCATGTATGGATTAACAAAAAGTGGTTGCCACAGAATACTCCAGAAATCCGAGTATGGATGATACAAAGTGACAATCATGTATCCAATATGCAGTGTGTGCCGCAAATTATCACAACCTTCTGGACATGGAGAAATATTGGGAATGCCCACTGCTGTAGTGAACTCTTCAACTAATTCAACTCAACTCACTCTCTCGCTGGTAACTCACAGTCCATTGCATCACTTAGCTGCAGAAAATTTCAGAAACCTCCGCAATTGAATAGAAAAAACCTCCACTTGTTTTTTATATGATGCCATCCACCTGCCTCGTGCAGGCGCACCTCAAATGACGCCAACCCATGCCCTGTCCAGGCGCAACTAAATGACACTTACGGTTAATCCAAGCAATGTTGACATGTAACACGCAGCATTGATGGAGTCTATTGACTGAAGTATCATTCTGAGTGACCTCTGATACCAGATGAAAAGTATGGTACCCCAGTGTAGACCATAACCATTGATTTTAGAGAACTTTAATGTAACTTTCTACCTTAGAGGCCTCATTTTCTGCATATTCTCATTTAACCTAGTTTTCTGTCTGTCATGTTGACTTCCTTATTCCAGGCAGTAGCATCCTCTCTCATAATAAAATCTAATTTCCAGCATCTGGAGTTTTTTGATTTGCATTCTCTTTACATACGTGTACACCTTTTTCTTGTCCCTTTTCACATGTCCCATCTGTTCTTCATCCTTGTACTGTATATTCATTAATCAAGTAATGAATGTTATTTGCTCTCTCTAGGTTTCAGCGGATACTTCGTTGTTAGAACACTTCAATCCTGAATATTCTCATCCAGCACTTTTAGGTCATGCAATTGTTCAGAAACCTTCACCCCCTTTAAGTCCACCCCCTCCTCCACTTGCTTCACCACCTGATCCAAGAACATGTAAGTGAATCTGTTTGTGTATTTGGGTATATATATACACACACAGCCTCCAGCTCTTTGTTCTTTTAAACAAGGGGAAATTATTTAATAGATCAAGCTATTTAGTTTTCTAATTTTGATAATTCAGGTCTTTAGTTATTTTAGAGAAGTTATTGTTCTGAAATTATACTGATTTTGACCTAACCTTCAAAAATTTCTTACTGAATATAGTTTGTAGAGTATATAATAGATTTTCTGAAGCTATAATCATTACACTTAATTATGAAGAAAAGGTGTGGAATCTCCATTTTCTTTATACCCTGGTAAGTATCCAAATTAATATACAAGTTTAAGTTCAGTTCAATGTCATTCAACTGTACACATGTATACTGCCAAACTAAGCAATGCACTTCTGGACCAAGGTGCACAACACAGTACATTAAATTCACACACATAATACATAATGTAATATTACCATGAGTAAATTAACAAATAATAAGGTGCATTAACAACACAAGTTAAAAAGTAAACAGTATAATGTTACTGGCACTTCCTGCGTGATGAAACCTGGGTGGAGGCAGGAAGTTCAATAGTCTTTCAGCCCAAGGGAACAAACTGTTTCCCAACCTAATAGTTTTTGTCCTTATGCTCTGGTACTTCCTGCTTGATGGTAGGGGGTTAAAGAGATTGTTGGATGGATGAGTGAGATCATTAACAATGCTAACAGCATGCGTTTGCATATCTTCTGATAAGTATCTCTGCTAGATGGAAGAGTCCTCACTAATCCTCTCAGCAGATCATGCAATCATTTGTAGGGACTTGTGGTCAGATGCCTTACAATTCTTGTACCAGGCGGTGATGTAGCTGGTCAGGGCATTCTCAACGGTACTCCTGCAAAAATTGGTTAGAATGTTGGGTGGCGGGTGCAGGGATCCTCACTCACCTCATTTTCCTCAGAAAGTGGACACCCTGCTGTGCTTTCTTGATCAAAGAGGTGATATTAAGGGACCAGGTGAGACTGTCCGTAATGTGCAGTGAGGTGTGGTCCGCCTGCACCTTCCTAAAGTCCATTATCATGTATTTGGCCTTATCCACATTGAGACTCAAGTGGTTGTGTTTGCATCATTCTACCTCCTGTCTGTATGCTGTCTCATCATCGTTGTTGATGACACTGTTGTGTCATCAAGCGAACTTGATGATTCAGTTTGTACTGTATCTAGTCATGCATCCGCAGGCTAAGCATGCAACCCAGGGGAGCGTTGGTGCTTAGCGTAAGATGTTTCTGCCAACATGAACTGACTGTGGCCTTTCTGTCAAAAAGTCCAGGATACTTTCTTCTTCCTGACCTCAAACGTCCAGGAACATTTTTTGAAGATGTTGGGTAAAATAATATTTAGTGAATAATCTTTCCACTGTATGATCTAGATATTTTGATTCTATTTCTAACATTTAGATCAGTAGCAAATTTAATTTTTAATTTTATTTCACATGAAGTAGAGTTCTTGTCCATTATGTTCTTCTTTATCACACTGTTTAATGTCAACATGTAGAATGGAAGCTTCCCTTTAACATTGAGTCAATAATGGGAAAATTATTTAAGTACAATGATTCCACTTCATAGAGCCATCAGTTAATTGGGGTAACTGCTTATTTGGAATATCTCTTAAAGAACAAAAACTAATCAAGAAAATAGTCAGGATTCCCTTCATTTATTTGGGACACTCTGCAGCTTAATTGGGACTGGAGACTGTTGTTGAACAGTTTCTAATTAGTGATAGGCATGTGGACTTGTGTGACAGACACTGCACCATGCTTACAGTGAACAGTTTTTAAATAGTGTCAGTTGCGTGTACTTGTGTTAAAAATGCATGATTTTTGTCACTGATAGGTGGCAAGAAATAAGCAGTAAGACATTTCAGAAGTGTTTTGCTCTCTAGAGTTTCAAGTATTTAGGCTTGGAGATGCCAGAAACAGCCAGGAGTGAAAATGAAATTATTTCACTATTTCATGTTAGGAACTACAAAGAAATTGAAGGTATTGACAATTATCTTGAATGTTACAATGAAAATGAAGGTTTGGAGGATACAATGGTCAAAAATTGTTTGAAGGCAGTGCATTATCCACACTAGGTATCTATCGCTACACCTCCTCCCTCACCAGTATCCAAGGCCCTAAGCAGTCCTTCCGGGTGAGGAAGTCCTTCACCTGTGAGTCTGTTGGGATCATTTACTGTGTTTGGTGCTCCCAGTATGTCCTCCTGTATATCAGTGAGACCCGACATAGAATTGAAGACCGCTTCGCCGAGCAACTATGCTCCATCTGCCAGAACATGTGGGATCTCCCAGTGGCTTCCCATTTTAATTTCACTTCCCATTCCCATTCCAATATGTCCATCCATGGCCTCCTCCACTGTCATGATGAGACCTCACTTAGGCTGGAGGAACAACACCTTATATTCCATTGGTTAGCCTCCAACCTGATGGCATGAACATCGATTTCTCAAACTTCCAGTAATGCCCTCCAACCCCAACCCCCCTTCCCCATTTCCCATCCCCTTTTCCTTCTCTCACCTCATCTTCTTGACTGCTGAAGACACCTCCCTCTGGTGCTCCTTCCCCCTTTTTCTTTCTTCCATGGCGTTCTGTCTCTTTCACCAATCAACTTCCCAGTTCTTTACTTCATCTGTTCCCCTCCTGGTTTCACCTATCACCTGGTGGTTCTTTCTTCCGTCCCCCCACCTTTTAAATCTACTGCTCAGCTTTTTCACCCCAAAACATTGACTGTACTTTTTTCCATAGATGCTGCTTAGCCTGCTGAGTTCCTCCAGCATTTTGAATGTGTTACTAGGTATCTATTCTGATTTTATTCATTTATGATCAATCAAAAGAACTTGGCAGCATCAATTCCTCCATCAATAACTATAGGGAACTAATACTGTTTTCATGGAAATGAGCAGTGAACGTTTTGAGCTGAGACCCTTCATCAGTCCTGACAAAGGGTCTCAGCCCAAAACATTTACTGCTCGTCTCCACAGATGCTGTCTGACCTGCTGAGTTCCTCCAGCTTGTTGTACATGTTGTTTTGACCCCAGCATCTACAGTGTATTTTGTGTAATACAGTTTTATAGTACTAATTTGATAGAATTGATAGTGGAAATTCAGTTAATTGGGGGAGCTGCTTAATTGGGCCGAAATGTACTGGTCTGATGTGTCCCAACTAACCTGAATCCATTGCATTATCAACATTATGAAACAGGAAGAATATCATTCTTCACTTTTGTAGTTTATTATTGACACATTCAAATGCTTTTAGAAAAGATGTTCATAAGTATTTCCAAAATAAGTATCTGAACAAAGGTCCAGATTTGAAATGATAATAAATTTCACAATTTACCCTCTAAGTATCTCCAAAATAAGAAACTCATTACTGAACTGAGTTAAAATAGACAAAGCTTTTTGCCCAGTAGTCTGTCTACTCAGTTTCCTTTCTTTACTCTTTGCATTTGGAATTCCCCAACAATTAATCAAAAAGATTGAAGATTTTCTTTTGTTTGGGAACAAGCAAGCTCTTAGATATTCTGTGCATTCAAGGTAGTTCAACACTTCAACAATTTATATCATCTACCTTGAACATGATATCATCATATTGGATAGTTTACTGAAATTCACCATCTTGGCACTTAAAACCCATAAGACTACAATACCTCCTTTGAGCTATAGTTAAATGACACAGAAACAGACCTTTCAGCTCACCATGTCTATGCTATTAATAACATGTTTGTAATAGATGTTATAAATGGTTTACCCATCTATGTATTTATGTTAGTCTCATTTACCAGAATTGGGCCATAGCTGACTGGCAGACCACAGTTTGTGCAGCTTCAGAGCTGTGTGTCAGACATGGCAATAAGCAGCACTGGGGCCCCACAGGGTATTGCCTCCCTTCCTATTTACCCAGTGTGACATGGACTTTAGATACAACACTGATTCATGTCAACTGCAGAAATTCTGATGACACAGCAATAGTTGGGTGCATAAAGGAAGGATGAGAGGATGAATACAGGACCCTGGTGGAGGACTTTGTCAAATGGTGCAAGCTGAATCACCTGCAGCTCAACATCAGTAAGACAAAGGAGATGGTGATGGACTTTAGGAAGACTAAGCCTGCATTGCTCCCTGTTACCATTGGTGGTGAGGACCTGAATGTGGTGAGAACCTGCAAGTACCTGGGGGTGCACCTGGATGACAGTTTTGAATGGAGCACCAACACAGAGGCTACGTACAAGAAGGGCCAGAGTCGCCTCTACTTCCTGAGGGGAATGAGGTCCTTTGGAGTATGCAGGCCTCTCCTTCACATGTCAGGTCAATCCTGCAATTCAAGCATTTAGACACTTACTTTCTGGATTATCCTTATCAATTGCCGCAGCTACTCTGAAATAAATGATAAATAAATAAATAAATCAAGTTATGATCACTATATACAAAGTGTTCACCCACTGTTATTTCATCCACTTGCTCTGATATATTCCCTAGGATTAACTCTAGCAAAGCCCCATCCCTACTAGGATGTCAAAATACTGACATTAATAGGTCTCCTAGATGCATTTAAAAAATTACTCCTCATCTAATCCTTGCACACTAAAATAATCCCATTTAATACTGGGAAAGTTTAAAGCCAGTACTCTTTTTCACCTCTGTGATTTGTCTCCCTATCTCCTGTTCAATCTCTGGCTGACTTTAGGGATGTGTGTACCGTAGTTTATCCCAGAGAGTGAGTGGCTTTTTTTAAATTCCTAAACTCTAACGATATGGTATCATTTGAAGAGCTCTCGAAGACATCCACTATCATTACTGCAGTGATGCCATCCTTATTTGATAATACAAAGTCCCCTTCTTTTTTTTTCATTTTTCTCCCTCTCACCCCCATCATACCTATAGCCTGAATGCTAAGTTGCCAGCCCTGGACTTGTTTGAACCATGGTTCAGAGATTTCTTCAATGTTATATTTCCGCATGCTGATTAATTCTCCAAGTTCATCTTCCTTACCATTCAGGCTTCTTACCTTAAAATAGATACAATTTATCTTTCTGATACTCTCATGTGGCTTATCATGCTCATATCTGCACTGCCTACTGGACTAACCTAGATTTTCTTCTTTATTTGACTGGGTCTCATCGCCAACTGTGTACTTATTCTGTGTCCCTTCCAAATGAAATTAAATCCTCCTCAACAACATGAGCAAACCTCCCAGCAAGTGAGAAAGAACTCATTCTGGTCTGGCACAAACTAGCCTACTTGAACAAGTTCCAGCTACATCAAAAATGTTTCTGATGATCCAAAAGTCTAAGGACCTTAAATCTATACCATCCCTTTTTCTTTTCAAATCTTTTTATTATTATTCAAAAATAGCACAAGTACATCGAAGTAACAACACTTACAATGCCTCAAAAAGAAGAAATTATCTTAAAGATTGAAATTTTTGTGAATAAAAAAACCCTACTAAGCAAGAAAAGTGAGGAAAAAAAAGAAACCCATTGGGAGTACAACCCCGGAGCCATGCGTCAAACAGAAAGCTTCTAAAAATAAACATCAAACCGCCAACAAGAAAGAAAGATACATAAAAAAAAATTTACATTTAGATCGTGGAGAAAATCTATCAGTTAACTGAAATGATAATAATGAGCAAATGAGCCCCATCTCTTCTCAAAATCAAATAAAGGTTCAAAGGTTCGACTTATAATTTTCTCCAAGCTAAGACACAGCATCACTTGAAAGAACCATTGTGACAAAGTAGGAGCTGATATATCGTTCCATTTCAACAAGATGGCCCTCCTAGCTATCAATGTAACAAACGCAATAACATGTTGGTCAGACACAGAAATACCATGGATATTTTGAGGAATTATTCCAAAAAGCACTGTCAATTTATTAGGTTGTAAGTTGATTCTGAGTGCTTTAAAAATAGTCGAAAAGACTGAATTACAAAACTGTTTTAATATAGAACATGACCAGAACATATGTGTCAGTGTAGCTATCTCAGTTTTACATCTATCACAATACTTGTCAACACTGGGAAATATTTTAGAAAGTCTCTCCTTCGTCAAATGGTAACAATGTACAATTTTAAACTGAATCAGTGAATGACTAGCACAGATTGAAGAAGAGTTAACCAGCTTCAGAATCCGCACCCAGTCCTTCCATATAAAAGTCAAGTTGAGTTCCTTCTCCCAATCCTGTTTAATCTTAAGTAAAGGATGCATGTCCCATTGTAATAATAAATTATAAATTCTTCCAATAGAACTTTTCATCGAGGGGTTCATATTCATAATAGTATCTAACAAGTTAGCCTCCAATATGTAAGGAAAATTACTTAAATATTTTTGTAAAAATTGTCTAACTTGAAGATATTGTAAAAAGTGTGAATATGAGAGCAAATATTTATCAACTAATTGTTCAAAAGATATCAATTTGCCTTCTTTAAATAAATTCAAAAAATAATTAATAACTTTATTTTTCCAAAGTTAAAAAAATTGGATCTCTCCAAGAAGGTTTAAAGAAGTAATTACGATTAATTATACTACAAAGTTTAAATTTTTTAAGATTAAAAAAATTGTGGAACTGGAGCCAAATTTATAAAGAGTGCTTAACCACAGGATATAGGTTTAAATTATCAACTTTAGCTAATTGTATAGGTAAAGGAACTCCTAATAACGAAGTTAAATAAAACTGTTTCACAGCTCTCAATTCCAGGTCTACCCAAATTGGCCGATCATTCCCATCACCCCAATATAACCAAAAGGACATATACCGCAAATTAACAGCCCAATAATACATTCTTAGATTAGGCAAAGTGAGACCTCTGTCCTTTTTCAACTTTTGCAAATGACATTTACCAATTCTTGGTCTTTATTATCCCAAATAAAAGATAAAATAATAGAATAAATCCGAGCAAAAAACTTATTATCAAAAAAACAGGAAGATTCTGAAATAAATATAAAGATTTTGGTAAAATCGTCATTTCAACTACATGAATACGACCAACAAGTGAAAATGTAAGTGGGCTCCACCTACTAAATGTATACTTCATAGAGTCCACTAAAGGAGGAAAATTTGCTTTATAAAGATCCTTATATTTTTTAGTAATTTATAACACCTAAATATCTAAAAGAAACCATAACTTTAAAAGGAATATTATCATATATAGAGACAGATTCATTTAAAGGAAGTTATTCACTTTTACTAAAATTTATTTTATATCCTGAAAAGTCTTCAAATTTGTCAAATAATTTTAGCAAAGCAGGAATAGATTCTTCAGGCTTAGATATATATATATATACCAATAAATCATCAGCATAAAGAGAGATCTTGTGCATGGTCTCATTCACAAACATCCCACGGATATTTTTGGCTTCACGAAGAGCAATAGCAAGGGGTTCTAATATTAAGTTAAATAACAAAGGACTTAATGGACAACCTTGTCTTGTCCCCCGTGATATCTGAAAATAAAGAGACCTACAGTTATTAGTGACAACAGTAGCAATAGGAGCTTTATATATCATTTTAATCCAATTATTAAAATTAATACCAAAACCAAATTTTTCTAAAGCATTAAATAAATATTCCATTCGACTCAATCAAATGCTTTTTCAGCATCCAAAGATACAACACATTGTTGAGTTTTAGAAGGTGAATATATGTTAAATAATATTCGAACATTTGAAAAAGAATAATGACCCTTTATAAATCCTGTTTGATCTTTAAAAAAATGATTTTACCCAAAAACTCTCCAACTGATTGGCCATTATCTTTGAGAGAATCTTAGCATCAACATTCAATACTGAAATAGGTCTGTATGAGGCACAATCAGTAGGATCTTTATCCTTTTTGAGAATTAAGGAAATAGAAGCCTCATAAAAAGTAGAGGGTAAATCACTTTTCACAAAAGAGTCTTTAAACATCTCCAACATATATGGAGAAAGCAATTTTCCAAATTTTTAATAAAATTCTACAGGATAACCATCAAGTCCCGGGGCCTTACCAGATTGCATTGAAAAATAGTTTTATGAATTCTGGATTCAGTAATTTGGGCATCAGGTGTTTTTTGATCCTCAGCAGAAATTTCAGGAAAAGCAATCTTTCGTAAAGAAGCGTTCATTTCAGAATAGTATACTGGACATTGAGATTTATAAAGTTCAGTATAAAAATCTTGAAAAATCTTATTCATTTCTTCATATTCCGAACCAGGGTACCATTCTTTCTACAAATTTTCAAAATTTGACTTTTGGCACCAGCCTATTTTAATTGAGATGCAAGTAGTTTATTATTTTTATCTCCAAGCATATAAAATTGGCTCTTTAACTTAAGTAGATAACCTTAAATTTGATGAGTTAATAATAGATTATATTGTGATTGAAGTTCCACCCTTTTTTAAATAAGTCAATATTAGGGGAAGTTACATAGGTATTATCTAAATCTTTAATTTGCTTTGAAATTTTATCTAATTCTGCTTTAGTCTGTTTTTTAAGTTTAGCTGAATAAGAAATAATCTGACCACGTAAAAATGCTTTAAATGTATCCCATATAATTAATTTAGACATACCTCCTATATCACTAAAAAGAAAAATTACTTTTATCTGGCTTTCAATAAAACTGATAAAATCAGAGTCTTGCAATAAAGTCTGAGACATGCGCCATGGTGGATGGGCAAAAACGACATCATGAAATTCAAAGGACAGTCTCAAAGGCGCATGATCAGATATAGCAATAGCATCATATTCATAGTTTTTAACATTAGCCAAAAGGCAGGGATCAATTATAATATAATCAATCCTCAAATTTTTTTTATATAAACGTGAAAAAAAGGAATATTCCCTGTTATCAGGGTGTAAATGCCTCCATAATTTGATCAACCCAAAATCGGTCAAAAAGGAGTTAATAACTGACGCAGAATGATTTGGAAGTCTATACCATCCCTTTAGCCACACATTGACCTGCTCTGTCTTTTCAGTCCTTTACTAGTGGTATATTTTTTAATGGCTTGAGAAGGAATGGAAAAATAATGTCAATCATAATCATGCGTCAACCTAATCATAATCGACAATCTAACATTAAGCATTATTGGATCAAAATTGCCTGACAACCAGTAAAATATAATACAAACATCTTATAAGTTACAGTGGAGACAAAGTCATATAAATAGATTTAGGAAAGAAACCCCATAGTTTGTATGTTATTTTTGATTGTTAGGAAAATACCTCACCAGCTGCCAAAGTAGAGCTTTCAAGTGGAATTTGGCATAAATCCAGTGTATAATATGGAGGCGGAAAATGAGTTGAATGCTAAGAGAGGGGTGAAACTAATAATCATAGGGGTAAAATTGAACTTTGGCAGCATTGCCAAATAGTGACTGTGGCAGTCGGTGAGAAAGAAAATTAGGACTTAACGCAAGTTCAGGATGTCAACTTGATATTGCCACTTAATATTTGTAGCATTTTTAATCCATGGAACTCACCAAAACATATCCTATATGCTTTGTCTGAATAGTCTGAATATTTACATTTTTGTCTATGTATAGGTATAGCAGACAATCTGTACACAATTTCAAAACCAACAATAAAACGGTGGCTAGCTAATATATTTCTGTATTGTTTCATAATCTTTTCCCTCATATGCAAAGATACAGTAGATAGACCTTTGATTTACCTCTTCTGCCATAACAATACTTGATCAATACTGAAGAAAAGTATCAGTCAGCCTGCAGCCAGGAGCCAGGAATCCCATTCCTCTTTATGTCAACAGTATGACTGAACCAGATAGTTTGCAATTTTTTTGTTTTATATAACCAAGGCAAAGTTCAAATAATAATGCATTTCATCAGTAGCATTACTTTATTTTACTTCGATCACATCACTCCATCTTTGCTGGGCCTCATTTACTGCTGAAACCTTTTATCCCACTAAATTTGACTATTTTATTGAACTTTGGCTGGCATTCATTATTCAGATATGTCAGAATTTACAATCCAAACTCTGCCCTTTATGTCCAAACTTGAGTTAACTCCCATTCACCATTTCCTGTCTGCTTACTGACTTACATTGGTATTCATTTAAGAAATGCCTTCATTTTAAGATTCTTACATTTACTTAAGCAGTTCGTGGTCACAAACCCTCTTTGTCTTTGAAATCTCAGTCTTATCAACTCTATTATATAGTACTAGCACTCTAATTTAACAGCTCCACTGTGCCTTCAACTGTCAAGAACCAAAGTTCTGAAATTACCTATCGTAAATCCCACTATCCTTTTTACTCTTCTCTCCTAGCTTCCCTCTCTACTCTTATTTTTCACTCTTCTTTCCTCCTTTCCCTTCTCTTCCCACTCATTCTTTAAAGTCCACCTTTAACCAAATTCTCTTCCTGTTGGTTAAATCAATTATTGTTTGCCAATGCTTCTGCAAAGTATCTTGATAAGTCTTTACAGATCAAAGAAAGAATTTTAAAAATTGAGTTTTAGATCCACAAGTATCCGTTTCAGAAATAAGAATACTTCCTTTGAGCATTTATACAGTTGCTTGTCTATTCAGCACAACTCTTTCCCACAGACTATGCAATTACTGTAATAGAAAAATCAAAATAAAATGAATTATCTTGTAATATGATAGAATAAGACAGTTGCTCAATTATAATAGGTCCAAAATAGGTAAACATTTCATGTTTACTACCTCCTGTTACTGTTCTTTTTCTAATGGCTATAATGTTTGCTGGAGGCACAAGTGACTGCAGATGCTGTAATATAGAATACCAAAACTGCTGGAAGAACTCAGGTGTTTGCATGACATTGAATGAGGAAATCATAATGAAGCCACCTTCCCACCATTCATGCCCATTCCAGCAGAAATCTTTGCATTGATTTTGAGATACTATTGAGGGGAAAGAGTTTTAGTTTCTCTTATCACCTCCCCCACCCATAGTGCTTGTTATAATTTCCTTCCTCTTACATTGCTTAGTAATTGAACTGGAATAAAGTATTGATTGGAGTTTTTGGTTGAATCAATTTCCATAAATAAGCTATAGTGACCTTCTGATTTATATCATCATTAAGCCAAAGCGCAGCCACTATTTCTGTGATTCTTTCATCAAAAATAGCCTATTAAACAATTATATGAAATGTTTGACTCCTTTCTAAACATTGTTTAAGATTTTTGTAATGTATCTATTTGTTTATGATTTTCATTTTCTGCTCTTAATCTGTGAAGGTTCTCCAAGACAATATTTGGAACACTACATATTCCCTGTGCTTCTCCCAGGCTTGTTTGAAACCCTTACACAAGCTAAAAAGGAGAAATGTTTTGAGGTCAGTGATGTTTAACAGCCATTAGATATTTACAGCAAATGAATTTTGAAATTAATGCTAACTTTCATAGCATAGTTTTCTTGTCTTAGTTCCCCTGAGAGACCAGTGGTATTCTTTGAAGACTATACTGCATATAAGTGATGCAAGTCAATCCTTTCCCTCATCACATGTACTTAATAAATGTTTTGCTTAGCACCTTAATCTATCTTGTGTCAAATCAGTAGTCCACTCAATCATTAATTGAAATTCGCATAAATTGCATATTTTAATTTTATCTTTAATGACACTTTGTACATGTATAAGCACTGTCATTTCATACCACTACATTGGGTTACAAATCATATAGATTAAACCTTTATTTGAAGGTTTGCATTCCAAATTGTTGCTTTGCTGTTTTATTTTTTAATTTGATATAGACTCATCAGATACAGGAATAAGACAAATCCAGTTTATTTTATCAGTGCTTAAAACCCAGCAATTTTAACTCAGCAGCTTTCTAACTTTTCATCAAAATTCACTTTCCAGAGCACCATAGTTAATATTCTTGCTCAACCCTTCTCGGCCTCTAATTGTATGTTTGCACTTGTAGCTTGTCTTCCGTCCATTTCTTGCCAAAGGGAAGTATGGGAGAAGTCAAACAGCATTGTTTCAACTTTCCAATGAAGGAAATTATACTGTATAATATTCCACCATTAGTTTAAATAAGAGCTGATGAAATTTATTTAATAAATGAAATGAATGAAGTAACTTATAGTCTTGGCATACATATTTACTATCATTTGGCCTGCACTCAGTTATTGAGTACTCGAGTTGTCGTCCACCAGTTAGCATTTCTAATTAAATGTAGTCTCCACAAGAAAGAAAATGATTAATTGTTAATCTTTGCAAATTTAATTTGCAACAAGAGCAATATTTAAAATGACTAACCAACAATCTATCATATCCAAACACATGAGCTTTTTACTTAAAAAAGCTATGGAGTATTTGTGGTGTTTCCTTAGTATCATGTTTCTACACCTTGTCTGCTTACGTAACTGTTTCCCTTTCATTCTAATCTGAAAGATCTCTAAAAACAACAATGTATATTTAGTGCAGATATTTCCTTTATTTTTTTACTTCATAGAACCATAGAAAACTAACAGCACAATACAAGCCCTTTGGCCCACAATGATGTGCTGAACATGTACTTACTTTAGAAATTACCTAGGGTTACCCATAGCCCTCTATATTTTCTAAACTCCATGTATCTATCCGAGAGTCTCTTAAAAGACCTTATTGTATCCGCCTCCACCACCACCACCGGCAGCCCATTCCATGCACTTACTACTCTCTGTGTAGAAAGCTTACCCCTGAGATTTCCTCTGTACCTACTTCCAAGCACCTTAAAATTGTGCCCTCTTGGGCTAGCCATTTCAGCTCTAGGAAAAAGCCTCTGACGATCCACACAATCATCCTCTCATCATCTTATACACCTCTATCAGGTCACCTCTCATCCTCCATCATTCCAAGGAGAAAAGGCCAAGTTCACTCAACCTGTTCTCATAAGGCATGCTCTCCTATCCAGGCAACATCCTTGTAAATCTCCTCTGCACCCTTTCTATGGCTTCCACATTTCCCAGATCGACAGCACAAATTTTTCCAGAATGATTCCTCTGCTTGCCACCAATATAATCCAATTTCCTTTTGTCCTCTTTCTGAAAATGCAGATAACTTTCAGTTTTATTTTTAGAGAGAGTAAATGATAACAAATAGAAAACAATTTTATATCTCTCTTGAAATTGTTTGCCACTGAAGTTAACTATGAACATGAAGTTCATCATCTGGAGGGAAGATTAGTTGTATAAATGCAAGGAAGTGAATGCTTCCTTTTTGAAAAATTAGCCTATTTCTGAAGATCGTGAATCATTCTGAGTCAGTTTGTGAGGCCTTCAGGTGAGTGAACCCATGAAAAGCATACTGCTGGATGAGGTACCTGGTCAAGTACTAAAATTTTGTGCCGATCAATTGGCTGGAGTGTTCACTGAGATCTTTAGCCTTGCGCTTTGGCAATCTGTGGTACCTATCTGCTTTAAGCAGTCTTCAGCAATGACTATGGTCCAGCAGCATTTACATTCACATCGAAGAAGTGTTCTGAGATGTTAATGATGAAACATATTAATCTCTGCTTGAGAAGTGAGCTGGATCCATTCTAATTGGCTGACTGGATCAACCAGTCTACAGTCGATGCCATCTCTTTGGCTCTTCAGTCAACTCTGGAACATCTGGACAGCAAAGGTGCATACATCAGGATGCTCTTTATTGAATATAGCTCAGCATTCAATGCCATCATCCCCTCACAACTAATTAATTAGCTCCAAGACCTTGGCCTCAATATCTCCTTGTGCAGTTGAATTGTGAATTTCCTCACTTGCAGATCCCAGTCAGTTCAGATTGGCAACAACATCTCCTCCATACTCTCTGTTAGCACAGGTGCATCTCAAGCTTAGTCCAGTGCTATACTTGCTTTACACATACAGTGGCATGCAAAAGTTTGGGCACCTTTGATGTTAATATTGACACAAGTTGGTGTGGGATAAACAACTTTCCACTATTTCAAACAAGGCTGGACAAAGGTTTGAAGCTCTGCAGCAAGTAGCATCCAAGCTAGACAAAGAGGACAGGGCTACGGTTTACAAAGCCCAGGTATGAAGTATCATGGAGTGAATGCCTGCTTATCATGGGTGAATGTCTCACAGAGTATCCTCAGCCAGCTTGATTCCATTCAAAGAAAGGCTCCCAGGACTATAGGTGTAGATGAAGCCACAGCTTGTGAGAAGCTAGCCATCAGTAGCTTACACCACAGACGACAGGTTGCTGCAGCTACTGTGTATACAAAATGCACACCAGCCACAGCCCTGCAGACCTTCGTGCCATGCTGCCTTCATCTCAAGAGAGACGGTGCATCACATGAACACACTTATCTATGCCTGCTCATGCTGTTTCTATGCCTGATGCGAGAACCTACACACTGGATAGAAGCTTCCTTCACTGTGCTATCAGAATTTGGAACTGCCTTCCAGATGCTGTGGTTGGAAACATCTGCGACAATGGGGTCCAAGCCTTCAAGAGTTGAGTGCACGAACACCTATCATTTCTGGGAGGGAAGTCACATGCTTCTTCATAAGCTATCATGAAGGGGATCAGGATGGCAATGCTTGGCTGTTGGTAGGTAGGGTTAATACCTGACTTTCAAGAGCACTTGTGAGTTATGTTCCAGCTGGACTTAGTCCTTAAACTGCTGGAGAACAGTGCAGAAAGATCAGGTGTTATTTTCTCCTGGTAGAGATTAGTTTTTAGTTCCAAGTGCTCCTGCTACGTTTTGTCACACTGCAACCTTATCCTTCAACCTCTTTGAATTATGGAGGACAGCATGTGTATCCAGCAGACTTCATCATGATCATCATGACTCTAGTACAGGGGTCAGCAACCTTTACCACTGAAAGAGCCACTTGGACCCGTTTCCCACAGAAAAGAAAACACTGGGAGCCGCAAAACCCGTTTGACATTTAAAATGAAATAACACTGCATACGTTTTGTTTTGCCTTTATGCTATGTATAAATAAACTATAATGTGTTGCATTTATGAAATTGATGAACTCCTGCAGAGAAAACGAAATTACATTTCTGCATGCAACAAAAACATTTTGAACTCCGAAAAAAAGACGTTGGGTTGAAGGTTACTTTTAAGTAAAATACTCAACGTCTATTTGAGTCCTTCTTGTATTTATGAAAAACGCCAAACTTAAATTTGCCCCCAGCAGCAAACCAAAAATAAAGTCAGCCAGCTGTCAACCTGAAAAATAAAAGGACTATTTCACTGAACAATGAAAACATATGAATATACGTAAAATAATAGGCAATTAAAATATTTATCATACTTGGTCAGGTTGACTCACACCTGACAATGCAGTCGTATTCAGTAGGGATGGATCGATGCTTAGGGGAGTGACCGGGAAGGATAATGTGTTTTTTTTCCTCTCTGAACTCACAGAAGCGTTTCCCAAACGATGTTTGCATTGCGATGATTGCAGAATGTAAATACTCCGAATTTATCATGTCGTGACCTTGTTTGAACTCTCTCAAATTGGGGAAATGAGACAATGTGCCTTTCTGTAAATCTCTGGCAAGCACTGTCAACTTGCGCTCGAATGCCAAAACATCCTCCAACATGTGCAGGGCTGTACGTCCTTACCCCTGAAGAGCTGTGTTCAGCGTGTTCAGGTGCGCTGTCATGTCTACCATGAAGTGTAGCTTTTCCAGCCACTTTGGCTGTTCCAGCTCAGGAAAGGTGAGCCCTTTGCTGCCCAGGGAAGTTTTCACTTCTTCCAGACACGCGACAAAGCGTTTCAGCACCTCCCCTCTGGACAGCCAGCGATAAAAACACGTTGTAGCAGTGTGCTACACGCAGTCAGTAAACTGCAGTCAAAGATAGCTTTATTCGAACTAAACAGCCTTGCTTTTAAGCCTCCCTCAACCCGCCCCCCCCCATGGGCGCGGATGCTGCAAAAGACACGTACTCACAAACCCCCGTAGGCTATTTCCCTTAGCCTGAATGCTGGCTAATTGTGAGCCGGTTCGGATGTGTCAGGAAATGGGTCGCCACAACGTCTTATTTAGATTGTACAAGATCACCATAATCTTCAAATTTAGAATTACATTTCAAAAACTAACAAACTAACATAAAATACATTTTAATTAAATACTGACCAATTATTTCCCAAAGCAACAGGGAGCCGCAGCACAGACGTAAAAGAGCCACGTGGCTCCGGAGCCCCGGGTTGCCGACCCCCGCTCTAGTAGTTATACTTTTTTTTAATGTTTCTTAATTGTACATGATTTTTTTGTGTTCCACCATTGAGCAGCAGTGAACCATCTGATTGGCTTATCTGAATTCTCTTTGGGAACTAGTTGACTCAATCAGCATTTCTGATCTAGCTATTGTTCATGATTGTACTTAATAAAAAAGCTCTGTTCAAAATTTCTGTTACTGTGAATAGCTAAGCGAGTAAAAGATGACCTCATTTCCAAAAGGCTTAAAGTTAAAGATGACACATTTCTTTAATATTTCAAGCAAGATTACTTTTTTATTTCCATCTTTTACTGTTTCAAAATAACAAAAAAGGAAAGGGGCCCTAAAGGAAAAGTTTGGACACCCTACATGGTCAGTACTTAATAATACCCCCTTAGGCAAGTATCACAGCTTGTAAACAGTTTCTGTAGCCAGCTAAGAGTCTTTCAATTCTTGTTTGGTGGATTTTCACCCATTCTTCCTTGCAAAAGGCTTCTAGTTCTGTGAGTGTTCTTGGACCGTCTTGCATGCACTGCTCTTTTGAGGTCTATCCACAGACTTTCAATGATGTTTAGGTTGGGGGACTGTGAGGGCCATGGCAAAACCTTCTGCTTGCGCCACTTGAGGTAGTCCATTGTGGATTTTGAGGTGTTTAGGATCGTTATCTTGTAGAAGCCATCCTCTTTTCATCTTCAGCTTTTTTTTTTAAAAACAATGTGATGTTTGTTTCCAGAATTTGCTGGTATTTAATTGAATTAATTCTTCCCTCTACCAGTGAAATGTTCCCCATGCCACTGGCTGCAACACAAGCCCAAAGCATGATCGATCCACCCCCGTGCTTAACAGTTGGAGAGGTGTTCTTTTCATGAAATTCTGCACCTTTTTTTCTCCCAACATACCTTTGCTTATTGCGGCCAAAAAGTTCTATTTTAACTTCATCAGTCCACAGGACTTGTTTCCAAAATGCATCAGGCTTGTTTAGATGTTCCTTTGCAAACTTCTGATGCTGAATTTAGTGGTGAGGACACAGGAAAGCTTTTCTTCTGACGACTCTTCCATGAAGGTCAAATTTGTGCAGGTGTTGCTGCATAGTAGAACAGTGCACCACCAGTCCAGAGACTGTTAAATCTTCCTGAAGGTCTTTTGCAGTCAAACAGAGGTTTTGATTTGCCTTTCTAGCAATCCTACAAGCAGTTCTCTCAGAAAGTTTTCTTGGTCTTCCAGACCTCAGCTTGACCTCCACCATTCCTGTTAACTGCTATTTATTAATTACATTACAGACTGAGGAAACAGCTACCTGAAAACACTTTGCTGTCTTCCTATGGCCTTTTCCTGCTTTGTGGACATCATTTATTTTAATTTTCAGAGTGCTAGGCAGCTGCTTAGAAAAGCTCATGGCTGCTGATTGTTGGGACAATGTTTGAGGAGTCAGGGTATTTATAAAGCTTTGAAATTCACATCACCTGGCCTTTCCAAACAATGGCTGTGATTAGCTTGTTAGGCCAGAGCCCTAACAAGCTAATTCAGGTCTGAGACCTTGGTAAAAGTTATCTGAGAGCTCAAATCTCTTGGGGTGCCTAAACTTTTGCATGGTGTTCCTTTCCTTTTTTCTCCACTCTAAAATTGTACAAAACAAAAATAATATGCTAATCTTGCTTAAAATGTTGAGTAGAATGTTTCATCATTAACTTCATGACTTTTGAAGATCAGTTCATCTTCTACTCACTTAACTATTCACAGTAACAGAAATTTTGACTGGGGTGCCCAAACTTTTGCATGCCACTGTATGACTGTGTGGCTAAGCACAGCTCCAATGCCATATTCAAGCTTGCTGAGGACACCACTGTCGTAGGCCAAATCAACGATGATGATGAATCAGGATATAGGAGGGAAATTGAAAATCTGGCAGAGCGGTGTCATAACAACAACCTCTTACGCACTGCTTTCAAGACCAAGGAGCTGATTATTGACTTCAGCAGAAGGAAACCAGAAGTTTCATCAGGGTATCAGAGGAGAGAAAGTCAGCAACTTTAAATTCCTCGGTATTATGGATTTGAGTATGCCCACAAGAAAATTAATCTCAGGGTTGTATACGGTGACATATATGTACTTTGATAATAACTTGACTTTGAACTTGCATTTGAACCCCGAAGCCCCCTATCCCGCCCGTTCCACGCAAAAGCACTGACCCAACCCCCCCACTTATTTCAGCAAGAAGCATCAGCACCCTTCATCCACAAAGCAATCAATAGCAAAGAACCCAATAAAGACCATGATCTGTAGTACAACAAAACTAATTGTTCACCCAACAATTCGACATACCACAGGCTCTCTCCCTAATAAAGGTACAGAGTGGTGTCACACAGAGAGGGAGACTAACAAGACACAAAAAAACTACTTTCTGATTTATGGTGTTAAAGTCAGCCTCGTTGATTCCACCCCCCCCCCCAAAAAAGAGTTCTCCAACTCGAGAATTGGCAACAAACTGTCCCCCAACCAACAAGAGAAAGAGAGCAATTCACCAAGTACCAAGACCTCCGACAGCTGCTCTGCTGTTCCTGATATTCTGTTTTCTCCCATGGCACTTCAGGAGTATCAGCATAAAATCGGCTCGTCCCCTGGGCTTGTAAAGCCTAAGAACCCCAACGGCACACTCGTCTTCCAGGCCGCATCCTGAGGATATGGAGAAACAGCTTGTCAGTGAGCCGTGGGAGTGGGTCCCATTGCACAAAGAACCGGAGTCTGAATGTAGCTCTATCTAGGTCAGGGTCTTTGACAGAATCCCATCCACCTTGGAAAGGAAAAAGAGAGACATTAAAAGGTAGAAGTTGAGCTCTTTCTGCAGATGAGCTAGAAGAGGTCACTGTCAACATCATTATAGCTCCACCCACACAACACATTTCATTGTATTTTTTGATGTACTTGTGATAAATAAATGAATCTCAATTTCTTATTGTCTTATTTATGCTATAATATTCAATGACCAAGAGATTATGGCAAAAAGAAAATGAAAATTTGGTCTTTTCAAGATTGATGAAAAATACCATGGAGGGTATCTGATGTCAAATCAAATTAAATGGTATGAAGAAAGTAATTTCATGGCATTTTAAATTGCAAGAGCAGAATTGAGAAATACAGGTTTAAACTAAAATAGACTTATCAGAAAAATTTTCATACATGAATGATCAATAAATTGGCTTAGAATCATTGAATCATAAAATTGTGCAGCATGTAAAGAAGCCACTTATTCTTAGCAGACGGTGAGCACTCTTCCATACTAATTCTATTGCCCAGTATTTAATAAATAGCTCTCAATGTCTAAGTAATTGTAGTGTTCAGCTGAACACATCTTAAATGCTGGTAGCAGCCCACCTTCAACTATACTCTCAGCCATTGCATTCCATCTATTTACCACTCTTAGGTGGAAGCTACCCCTCATAACCTCTAAACCTTTCCCTTTATTCAAAACTTATGTCCTCCACTTCATCTGCCTGATAAGGGAAAGGTTTAATGTAGTCCTGTCAATATATATCCTTCATAATTTTATATCCCTCAATCATGCCATTCCAGACAGATCAAACAGTTTCTCCAATCTGTCCTGATAAACAAATAGCTCCATTCTAAGCAACATCCTAGTTAATGTCCTCTACATCCTCCCCAACATTATCATACCCTTTCATCACATTATAGTGACTAGAAGTGCGCCAGCAGAGGTCCACGCAATGTTTTATGAAGTTGGAACCTCCCTTCTTCTGTCTTCAGTGACTTGATTAATGAAGGCAAATCACATTATCTACCTGCATCTCCATTGTCAAAGCTCTCTATACATGTACTCCAAAGCCCCTTTGTTCTTCAATAGGCCTTAAGATCTTACCATTCATAAAGTATAGTACTGCACAAGTCCTAGGCCCTTATATGTAGCTAGGGTCTAATACTAATTTTAACCTCATTAGTGCTCTCAAAATGTATTACTGCACATTTCTCTAGGTTAAACTAGATCTCTTATTTTTAGCCCATTTCGGTGACACATTAGTACCTCTCAGCAGCCCAAGACTACCTTTTACATTATCTACAATTCTGCCCATCTTTGTGTAATTTTCAAACTTACTTATCTTGCCTCCCTCCCACATCTTCATCAAAGTTATTCACAAATATTATAAACAGCACAGTTCTAGCACCAATTCTTGTATAACACCAGTGGTTACTGGCATCCAATCATTAAAATAACGCTGTACCTGTTTCCCATTGTTAAACCAATTTTGCATCCAGTTTGTCAGCTTACCCTTCAATCCTAACCTTTTGAATCAGTCTCCCATGTGGACTTTATCAAAGGCTTTACTAAAGTTCATGTAAGTCTCATCCATTGCTTTGCTTTCATTGATACACTTTATTACTTCAGAGTTCATCAAATTGGCCAGACAGGCCCTGCACTTGACAAAATCACTTTGGCTGTCTCTGATCACTCTCCATCTTTTCAAGTGACCATTAATCTACTCCCTTAGATTTTTTCCTGAATCATCCCAACCACTTAGGTTAGGCTCAGAAGTTTATAGTTACCCAGCTTCTGCAGATGTCAACTTGCCTGCAAGTAGATGCTCCCATCTTTCTTTGCCAGGTCCTCCCATATATTAATCAAATAGGCCTTCCTCAATTTAAGACCTTTACTACCAGGCTATCCCTGTTCTTTTCCATGACTACTTTTGTCATAATGCACACACAAAGGATTGGACCTAGGCATGGAGGCACAGCAGGATCCCCAGGAAGAGACAGAAACAAGAGATTAAACATTAGAATACTAACAGAGCCTCAGAGGAATGATTGAGCAACACCACGAGACAGTTCATTCTCCCAAGAGACACTGCATTTCACTTGGAAACATAGCAAGATCATATTGGTCAGAAACATTGCATTTGACACAGAAACATAGAATGTAACTCAGGAAAAATTAAGTATAACATGGGAGGCTTGTTTACCCAGTGTAAAAAACTTGACCGCAGACTGAAGAAGCTCAGAACCTCCACTGGATCCATATTAGTGGGGGTCATTCTGTCATGGTGCTCCCACAAAGGACCAGACCTAGGCACAGAGAAATTGCAGGACTCCCAGGAAGAGAGGGAAACAAGAGACCAAACCTTAGCCCCAGAGGAGCAACACCACAAGGTTATCCATCCTTTTCGACACAACAACTCCACTCAGGAAGACCTCTTTATATAATCATAGAATCTTGGAAACATGCGCCAGCTACAATTAACTTGATAAGATTAAACTGAAAACACAAGGGCTTAATGCTCAAAGGTAAGCCAAAGGGCTCATGACAATTTTAGAAGACTATTAAATGGTTCCCTAGTACAATAAGTTGGACTGTGACCTCACTGTCTATCTCGTCATGATCTTGCTCCTGATTGTTTATCTACACTCCATTTTCTTTGTAGCTGTTACTGTCTATTCTGCATTGTTATTTTGTACTCTGTTCTACCTCAGTGCACTGCGTAATGATTTGATCTGTATGAACACTATGCAAAGTGAGTTTTTTAACTGTGCATGTAACAATAATAAAACATTGCAACAATGTAATACCAACTCCCCTTTTATTCCATCTGTTTTACTTTAAAATTTTTGTAACCTGGGATACTGAGAGTCTAGTCCTGTCCATCCTTCAATCATGTTTTAGTGATAGCACCACTATCATAGACCCCTCTCCCCCCTTCCCCTTTGTTAATTGACAATTAAAGATTCAACTCCTTCCATTAAAATGAATTCAACTTAGCTTTGAATTTCCTTGATGTCCACCTGCCCATCTTGCCTACTATACTTGCTCATTATTTCTTCTCCAGGTGATTGTACTTCTCCATCTGAACAACTACTTTAAGACCCCTTTCCTTGTCAACTCACTTTAAGCCTACCCCAATAACACTTGCAAACCTCCCAGCAAGTTTGTTTTTCTCATTCTGATTAAGATGCATCCCTTCCTGTTTGTGCTGGTCTCATCTTCCCCAAATGTGGTTCCAGTGATCCAGGAACATAACGCCTATCCTTCTGCACCATTCTTTCAGCCATACATTTACCTGACACATCATTGTATTTCTATTATCACTATCTTGTGGCACAGAACCCCTATCATTATTGCTCTCCAAGTTTTATTCATCTAGCACCCACCATCCTGCTGTACGGCAACCTATAGATTGTGCAGTTGGGAAATTCTGAATAATTTAATGGAGACACACTCCAGAGAGAAAAAAAATACTAGTTGAAATCTTGCCTTGTGGGCACAATAAAGTCTTCAAGATTATAGGATTGAATGAATTTCTACTTCCTGCATGGCATTTTTAATGCTGTTTCTTGTCCTCCCCTATCTTTATATCACAATGTGTCTACCGACTTTTGTCCGGGAGAGAGAAGTTTCTACAATTCTTAATGCATGCCAGTTAATTAATTTTGAAGTCTTGCTTTTGCTCTTATTTACAGAGAAAAAGGACCAAGTTCAATGCTTGTGACTTTCTGGCAGAATGGTTGTACAAGTAAGTTTCTTCTTATTCTGGCTTATGCCCACTTCCTTTCCAGGCTTGACAAAAGGTCTCATGCAAAAACATCAACTATTTATTCTCTTGGCTTGCCTCCAACATTCTGTATATATAAAAGACCATAAGACATTGAAGCAGAATAAGGTCATTCTGCTTTACCATTCCATCATGCCTAATCACAGATTCCACTCAACCCTATTCACCTGCCTTCTCGCCATTTCCATTGATGCCCTGACCGATCAGAAAACTATCAACTTCTGCCTTAAGTATACCCATGAACTTGATTTCCACTGCAGTCTGCAGCAGAGCATTCCGCAGATTCACTACTCTCTACTGTTTTCCTCCTCATATCTGTTCTAAAAGGTTGCTCCTCAAATTTGAGACTGTACTCTCTAGCTCTGGATAAAACCACCATAGGAAACATCGTCTCAACATCCAGCTTATATGGTCCTTTCAACATTTGGTAGGTTTCAATGAGAACCCCCCCCCATTCTGAAATCCACTGAGTACGGGCCCAAATGCTCCTCATATGTTAACCCCTTCATTCCCAGATTCATCCTTGTGAACCTCCTCTGGACTCTCTCCAATGACAACTTATCCTTTCGGATCCAAACGCAGTCTGACTAGTGTCTTATAAAGTCTCAGCATTATCTCCATGATTTTATATTCTATTCCCCTGGAAATGAATGCCAACATTGCATTTGCCTTCTTCACCATAGACTCAACCTGTAAATTAACCTTCTGGGAGTCTTGTATGAGAGTTTCTAAGTCCCTCTGAACCTCTGATGTTTGAACCTCCTCCTCACTTAGATAATAGTCTGCATTATTGTTCCTTTTATCAAAATGCATTATCATACATTTCCCAACGCTGTATTCCATCTGCCACTTTTTTGCCCATTCTTCCAATTTGTTTGTCCTGCTGCAATTTCATTGCTTCTTCAGCACCATCTACCCCTCCACCTATCTTTGTATCATCTGCAAACCTTGACACAAAGTCATCAAATCATTGACACACAATGTGAAAAGTAGTGGTTCCAATATTGACCTGTGAGGAACACCACTAGTCACTGGCAGCCAACCAGAACAGGCCCCCTTTATTCCCACCCGCTGCCTCCTGGCTCTCAGCCATTCCTCTGTCCATGCCAGCATCTTTCCTGTAACACCATAGGATCTTATCTTGTTAAGCAGGTTCATTTCATTTCATTTTTCAATCTTTTTATTGATTTTCAAATAAAGAATATACAAATCAATATACAAATTTTTCTTTCTCTTTTTTTTGTTTCAGTTTAGTTAGTGGGTTTTTTTTCCTTTATCAATAAAATTTCCAATCTTTTTTTATGATTGCTATGAGGAGTTGTAGTTTTTTTGACCATTGTATTTATAACAGCATAATATTCTACCTATTTGATTTTGACATTATATACTTTCTGTTTTTTTATTGCTGTTTACATGTCTTTTATATTATCTGTTTGCAGCTTCATGTTTGGCACCTTATCAAATGTGTTCTGAAAATCTGAGCAAATGACATCCACTGTTTCTCCTTTGTCCACACTGCTTGTTACTTCCTTGAATAAATCTAACAGATTTGTTAGGCAAGATTTCCCTTTACAGAAACCATACTGACTTTAATTTATTTTATCTTTAGTCTCAAAGTACCCCGAGACCTCATCCTTAATAATGGACTTCAACATTTTCCCAGCCACTGATCTTAGCCTAACTGGCCTATCATTTTCTTTCTTTTACCTTCCTCCCTTCTTAAAGAATGGAGTGACAGTTGCAATTTTCCAGCCCTTCGGGACCATGCCAGAATCAAGTGATTCTTGAAAGATCATGGTCAATACATCTGTTATCTCCTCAGCAACCTCTCTCAGGATTCTGGGATGTAGTCCATCTGATGCAGATGACTTATCTACTTTAAGATCTTTGAGCTTGCCTAATATCTTTCCTTTGCAATAGCAATGGCCCTCACACCTGCTCCCTGACACTCACGGATATCTGTCACACTGCTAGTGTCTTCCACAGGGGAGAATGATGTGCTGTATCCATTAAGTTCATTTGCCATTTCTTTGTCTCCCATTACTACCACACCAGCAGCATCATTTTCCAGTGGGCCAATATCAACCCTTGCCTCCCTTTTACTCTTTATATAACTGAAAAAACTTCTAGAATCCTGCTTTATATTATTGGCTGGTTTACCCTCATATTTCATCTTTTCCCCTCATAGCATTTTAGTTGCCTTTTTTTTTGATTTTAAAAGCTTCCCCATCATCCAGCTTCTCACTCACTTTTGCTACCTGTCCTTTCCTTGGCTTTTATGCGGTACCTAAATTCCCTTGTCCACCACGGTTGTCTACCCCTGCCATTTGAGAATTTCTTATTCTGTGAGACATATCTAAACTGCACTTTGGGAACTAACTATTCCCAGAAACATCATGCACCTCTGCTCTGCTGTCATCCCCACCAGTATCTTCCTCCAATCCACCTGGGCAAGCTCCTCTCTCATGCCTCTGTAATTCCCTTTATTCCATTGCTATATTGGTACATGTGACTTATGCTTCTCCCTCTCAAATTTCAGTATGAATATAATCATGTTATTATCATTGCTCCTTAAGCATTCCTTTACATTAAGTTCCCTGATAAAATTTTGGTTATTACAGAACGCCCAATCTAAGATTACCTTTCCCCAAGTAGGTTCAAGCACTAACTGCTCTAAAGAACCATCTCGTAGGCGTTCGACAAATGCCCTCTCTTGCGATCTGACACCAATCTGATTTTCCCAATCCCCTTGCATATTGAAGTTCCCCATGACAATTACCCTTATAACATGCCTTTTCCAGCTCCCTTTGCAATCTTTGTATGTTGCTCAAGATTTCCAGCATCTGCAGAATCTCATGTGTGCATATGTAAATTCTTGTGTTTTAACAGTTCTCTTTCAGTTTATTTCATATTGAATAACAAGTCGTATATTTTTGGACTTAACATATATGCACTATGTTTTTTTTTATGCCAGTGATGTAAGTGGTGATTTAAATTATGCTGTTCTTTATGCCACTAATAAATGTGCATTTGTTTCTAGTAAAATATGCTATTGATCATTTAAAGATGGAAAAAAACTAATTATAATTAAAACTAATTCAAATCTTTTCTTTTCACAGCAACAATCAAAGCAGATTTGGCAAGGAATTTGTTGGCTTCTTTGAAATTCCCTTTGTTAAAAATTGGCTTCAGGATCAGTAAGTACTTAATCAGGCTATTAAAAACAGACATCTTTCCATTTGGAAATGACAGACTCTTCTAAAGCCAGCAGGTACTTTTGACACTAGGTTTCCTCAAATAACATGTTGATAAAAACAAGACTTAAACATGATTTCCTATTAACGTCATTACTTTTGGTTGAAAGTAGAAAGAAGTCCAGGAATATTTTGGCACAGAAGTTGAATCATGACATATGATTTTTCTGTATTGCATTGAATGTGCATACTGCATACACTTGAGATCTCTAGCCTATTTACATTAATTAATTTTCAATAGTAATGTAGACAGGGCCAATGTCAATCCTCATAATACTGAATTAATGTCTTCCTGTGAAATTGATTCACATTTAAGCAGTTAGATGCACTGTGTTCCACATTTTAAGGGGATTTTCAATGTAAGTTTTAGGAAAATCTGATAGAATTAAACTTGTTGCATCAAGAACACAGCAAGTGGAACAATTAAAATTTGGGAGCATTCTGAGGGAAGTAGAATTAGGTCTAGTAGCATAAAATGCTCAGCTTTCTGCGGACAATATTGAGAGAATATAAAACACCTGGGTTTTGCAATGGCTGATGATATCTAAGTGACAATTAGAATGCTATCATTGCCTGAAAGCATTGATAAGTGGCCAGGTTTTTGCTCCTTATTGCAGTCTACTGATCATTGCAATTCTGCTTGAAGACTGAATGCAATTTGCAGGAAAACTATGTCAGGCACAAAAAAGCTATTTCTTTAGCGCTTATGCCACTCTCATAAGGAGATGTTGGAGGACTATTCAAACAGAATTTCAAGGCGTGGATTTTATATGTCTGTGAAACAGAGGATTATTGATGTAAAATAATAGTAATTTTTTTCAGAAAGCAATAATTAGCAAGTAAAAAGGCAACAGTTAAGAAAGACTGCATCCTGGAATTGAGTTGTTTCTGTAGAACCATGTGTCATAGAAGTCAAGCAAAAATTCATGAAAGCAGAAGAAAACATTGATAAATAAATATGTTTTGTATCCTTCTGTGGTTGAATGGATATAATAGAGGTAAATCCAATAAAGTGCAACTTGAAATAGGTTATTGATAAGAAATATTCATGAGGATAAAGGGTCTCGGCCTGAAACATTGACTGTTTAGTCCTCTCCATAAATACTGCCTCCAGGATTGTGTGTGTGTGTTGCTTCTGATACATTTAAAATGTATCAATCAGTGACTTGTACCCAAAAAGACTAGTTTAAATTTTAAAGTTTCTTAAGGGCCTGCAAAATTGTGCATTTAGCATAAGCTGTCAATGGTGCTTCTTTCATGCTAGGAGCCTAAATAATTTTGAGGGCAGACCTGCTTCCAGAATAAATTTGTATAATCTAGCACAAGGGACTGTGGGAATTCTAATTGCAAGTCACATAAGATTAAAGTGTGTGTGTTTCCCAAAAACTGTTTCTGTATGCATCCAGCAATGTAATATTTCTCTCCTTGTAGTTGTTAATTCACCCATTATTCTATTTATTAAAAAGTCTACATATTCATATTGGAGAAGATTATTTTTCCATCCTTGACAGTGTCCTTTCAAAATAATTGGTAGTTTTGACACTCTCAATTTGGAGCCTTTGTTTTGATTTTGCCTAGAGATTTTCAGTGCTTTTAGCAAATGCTTCTGAGCAATTTGCAGTTGTTTTTTTGTTAGCTTTAGCTTAAAGTCTAATTCCAGAAATTTACTTGCAAGGAGATACACAATTTTTCATACTATCCATATGTAATTGCTCTCAGTTGCTTTCAGAAGAATACTTTCAGTGAACGTTCTGTGAATTCTATTAATTCAATGTTCCTATTTCTATCTCTATGTTCCTATTTCCTATTAAATGTTAAGTACATAGTGTTACTAACATTTCACCTTGGGATTTAGTTAATTATTTCATGTTATCTTGTGTGATGCACTTTTGATCTAGTGATTCACAGAACATATCAAATATATCCCCCATAGTATTATCTACTCATACTATCACTATATCTTGAAATAAGCTATATTTCATAAATGATGAAGAGATTTAAATATAATTAGGAAATACTTTAATTTGGAAAAATGTTTCCCTATTAAATAAGGGAAAGAACATTCTTGCTTTTGTTCTTACATTACAAAAAGTATCCTTTTCATCACTAATTGGACTATTTTTCTGACACGTCTTCTGACAGTTTTGTCCATTTATCAAAGAAACATTGGATTCTGTCTGTGGTGAACACTAGAAGTACTAATAAATTGAAAACTTGATTTAGTAAGCCAAAGAAAGAAATCTGTAATACTTGACCTGAATTGGTGATGTAGGGTTGATTGCATCATTTAGTATTGGATACACCACTAAATCTCATCAGCGTAAGTTTTAAGGGACAAATAATGGCAAGGCTGACGGTGCATATCTTTAATGGATAAATCTGTAGCAACTTCTGGAGCATTTACTTGGCACACACATATACATAGACAAGAATATGGATGTTGAATATTCATCAAGTTACTATATCTAGCTTATATATATGGTAATATGGTTTGCATTTCAGTTTATTCCCTTCATTGGTGAGGTAAGTAATTTTCATAAATATGAAGTCACTTTCATTCCCAGTTTAACCACTGCTTCTGATTGTATTCAGATTCAACTTTCCAGCTGACACTAGCTCAGACTCAGTATTGTTTACTTCATGATTCTTCAGTCTAAGAGAATATGTATATGCTTGATTAATCCTGTAAGATTCTAAATTTTGTTTTAGTTTTTATGTTGGTTTCTTGTCAAGAATCACCATTGCAAAATCTCCTTGAAAGTCTGTGGGAAAGTTCAAATATGGTAAATAATTGATTCTATTCCATCGGCCTTCTCTGCAAAATCCAGTCCATTTTGTAAATGTTACATCACACACTTTGATACCTACTAGCCATAAAAATACATTTTCTTTAAAACATTTTGAATAGAGTAGTGGAAATGAAAGGACATTATTCAGCCTGTCATGTCTCTGCTGGATTTTTTCAAAAGCAATTGTACTCGTTCTCCTCACTCTCACATTGTATTTCTTTAAGTTCCTCATCTTCAAATACCTGTCTAAAATTAAAAAAAAAACACCAAATGTGAAAAAAAATGTCAATCTTACTTCTAGCTTCTTTGTCAATGTTAACTTTAATTAATAAACAAAATCCAAAATAATATTAAATGCATGGAGGATGCTTACAATACTGGCAGAAATAGCAATAGGCCTGAAAGTTGGGAGCATTTTAGAACACAGCAAAGGAGGACCGAGACATTGATAAAACAGGATAGAAAATGAAAGTGGACTGGTCTGATGAAGGGTCTTCAACCTGAAACTTTGTGCTCTTATAGGTAAGTAAAGGGGAGATAATTACCAAGGCAAAATATGGGCCTCTTTCATAAAGAGACAGGAACATTCAGAGAAAGAAATAAGTGAATGGCATAGATGGTGAATGGTAGGGTCCAGGCATCATTTCTTGTGGTAGTCTATTATTTACAGCCCTGCCAATCTGACAAGAATCTGTCTATTCTTCACTATTTTCTTTCTGTCTGAAAACCAATTATCTTACCAATTAGTATTTAACTCCTTATTGCATGTGTTCTAACTTTGTTGAATAACCTATTGTATGGGACGTAATCGAAAGATTTTGAAAATCCAAATATATGGTGTCCACTGTTACCTCCTTATTGATTTTTCTCAGAGAGCATCCTCACATCCTCAGAGAGCTCCAGTAAACTACACAAATCCCCTATCATTATCACTCTTCCTGACTTCTTCGCCTCAGAGCCAGGCATAGTGCTACTGCTGATGATCTGTCCACACTCTACTGCAGTTATTCCCCTCATTAACTGGAATATTCAAAGGGAACATACCCCCTACTGAGGGGAATGGCCACTGTGACTGTCTGCCTACACCCCTTACCTCTCCCAGTGGTCACCCATCTAGCTTCCATCTTGAATATAACCACCTCATTAAAACTCTCATCTAAGAAACATAGAACATAGAAAACATAGAAAACCCAGAGCACAATACAGGCCCTTCAGCCCACAAAGCTGTGCTGAACATGTCCTTAACTTAGAACTTACTTAGGGTTACCCATAGCCCTCTATTTTTCTAAGCTCCATGTAGCTATCCAGGAGTCTCTTAAAAGACCCTATCTTATCCGCCTCCACCACCATCACCGGCAGTTCATTCCACACACTCACCACTTCCTGTGTAAAAAAAACTTACTCCTCAATCCAGTCAACATCCTTGTAAATATCTTCTGCACCCTTTCTATAGTTTCCATGTCCTTTCTGTAGTGAGGTGACCAGAACTGAGCAGAGAACCCAAGTGTGATCTGACCTGGGTCCTAAATAGCTGTAACATTACCTCTCGGCTCTTGAACTCAATCCCACAGTTGATGAAGGCCAATGCGCCGTATGCCTTCTTAACCACAGAGTCAACCTGCGCAGCAGCTTTGAGTGTCCTATGGACCTGAACCTCAAGAACCCTCTGATCCTCCACACTGCCTTACCATTAGTACTATATTCTGCCATCATATTTGACCTAACAAAATGAACCACCTCATACTTATCTGGGTTGAACTCCATCTGCCACTTCTCAGGCCAGATTTGCATCCTATCAATGTCCTGCTGTAACCTCTGACAGCCCTCCACACTATCCACAATACCCCCAACCTTTGTGTCATCAGCAAATTTACTAGCCCATCCCTCCATTTCCTCATCCAGGTCATTTATAAAAATCACAAAGAGAAGGGGTCCCAGAATGGATCCCTGAGGCACACCATTGGTCACCAACCTCCGTGCAGTATGTGACCCATCTACAACCACTCTTTGCCTTCTGTGGGCAAACCAGTTCTGGATCAACAAAGCAAGGTCCCCTTGGATCCCGTGCCTCCTTACTTTCCCAATAAGCCTTCATGGGGTACCTTATCAAATGCCATGCTGAAATCCATATACACTACATCTACTGCTCTACTTTCATCAGTGTGTTTAGTCACATCCTCAAAAAATTCAATCAGGCTCGTAAGGCACGATCTGCCTTTGACAAAACCATGCTGACTATTCCTAATCATATATGCCTCTCCAAATGTTCATAAATCCTGCCTCTCAGGATCTTCTCCATCAACTTACCAACCACTGAAGTAAGACTCACTGGTCTGTAATTTCTTGGGCTATCTCTACTCCTTTTCTTAAATAAGGGAACAACATCTGCAACCCTCCAATCCTCCAGAACCTCCCCCGTCCCCATGGATGATGCAAAGATCATTCCCAGAGGCTCAGTTATCTCCTTCCTCGCCTCCCAAAGTATCCTTGGGTACATTTCATCTGGTCCTGGAAACTTATCCAACTTGATGCTTTCCAAAAGCTCCAGCACATCCTCTTTCTTAATGTCTATATGCTCAAGCGTTTCAGTTCGGTGTAAGTCATCCCTAGAATCGCCAAGATCCTTTTCTGTAGTGAATACTAAAGCAAAGGATTCATTAAGTACCTCAGCTCTCTCCTCCAGTTCCATACACATTTTTCCACTGTCACACTTGATTGGTCCTATTCTCTCACGTCTTATCCTCTTGCTCTTCACATTCTTGTAGAATGCCTTGGGGGGGGGGGGGGTTCCTTAATCCTGCTCACCAAGGCCTTCTCTTGGTCTTTTTTGGCTCTCCTAATTTCATTCTTAAGCTCCTTACTGCTAGCCTTATAATATTCTAGATCTCTATCATTACCTAGTTTTTTGAACCTTTTCTTCTTGACTAGATTTTCAACAGCCTTTGTACACTATAGTTCCTGTACCCTACCATCCTTTCCCTGTCTCATTGGAACGTACCTATGCAGAACACCACACAAATATCCCCTGAACATTTGCCACATCTCTGTCATACATTTCCCTGAGAATGTGTCTTCCCAACTTATGCTTCCTAGTTCCTGCCTGATAGCTTCATATTTTCCCTTACTTCAATTAAACGCTTTCCTAACTTATCTATGATACCTTCAGCCTCCCTGATGACCTTGAGTACATCCAACTGAACTTCCAGTTCCTTGACCAGTTGCTTGCATAGCCCCATGGATGTAATCAGGAAGACCCTGAAGTTCCATCACTTCCCATATCTTACTGCCCTGTCTACCACTTTTTGTCTGCATTAAGTCAAAGGTCACAGATTATTAGGAGAATAAAATCCTTATCTGTTCCCACCTGCTGTTCACCTGTGCCTAATAATATATAAATATTTTATTTATTTACATAAATAAACTATTGGACCATACAAACATTTTATCAGCTGACCCAAATACCTTTTAAATTTGAGCAAAGAAACATCAAATCTCGAGGGTCACTTTTCAGTCGTGCAATTTATAGTGTAATATTTTTCCATTTAGTTCTCCAAATGTCAATGGTTGTGGTTATTTGGAGTACTGTACCATTTTGTCGAGCACCTCTGCTCCATCCGCCAAAGGCGGAACCTCCTGGTGGCCAAACCTTTTAATTCCAATTCCAATTCCAACTCTGACATGTCAGTCCATGTCCTCTTGTACCAAGAGGAGGAGCAACACCTTATATATTCTGTCTGGGTAGCCTTCAACCTGATGGCAGGAATATTGATTTCCCCTTCCAGTAAAAAAATAGATTTGCTTCCCCTCCCCTTTTCTTTTATTCCCTAGTCTGGCCTTTTACCTCTTCCCTCGGATTCCCTCCTCCTTCCCTTTCTCCTATGGTCCATTCTCCTCTCCATCCTCCTTCTCCAGCCCTTTACCTTTCCCACCCACCTGGCTTCATCTATTCCACTTAGCTAGCCTCCTTCCACTACCTCCACCTTTTTATTCTGGTGTCTGGAGAAACATTATCCAAAAATGCCAGGATTTTCCATAGGGACCTTTGTTCTACTACAGTCTCCACTGTGACTCCTGTAACAGAGCCACCTTTTCAAATCGGTTTATTAAGCCTGTTGGCATCACCCGTGTTGATGCCATTGCCCCAGCACACCACCGCATATAAGATTATACTGGCAACAACAGACTGGTAGAACATGTGAAGGAGAGACCTGCATACTCCAAAGGACCTCATTCTCCTCAGGAAATAGAGGCAACTCTGTCCCTTCTGGTACACATCCTCTGTGTTGGTACTGTATTCAAGTTTGTCATCCAGGTGCACCCCCAGGTACTTGTAGGTCTTCACCACATCCATGTCCTCACCATCAATGATAACAGAGAGTAGTACAGGCTTAATCTTCCTAAAGTCCATCACCATCTCCTTTATTTTACTGAAGTTGAGATCCACCAAAGTCTGTTTGCAAGAAGGGCCAAAGTCGCCTCTACTTCCTGAGGAGATTGAGGTCCTTTGGAGTATGCAGACCTCTCCTTCACATTTTCTACCAGTCTGTTGTCACAGAACAATCTGCAGACTTTTTCATGATTTTGTATTTTAATTAAGCCATAATAGGCAATGCTTGTGCTATCGACCGTTATTTGGATTTACTTTCTTCATCATGGAAACTGCAGTCAAGATATTAGTGTCAATGGGTAATAGAGATTCAATGATAGGAACATGATCAGAAGAAGAATGTTTGCAGCCAAGATGTATTTTTGTTGATGGAAATCTTTACAAGTGCATTAACAAAAAATAACCCATATGCTTGTCTGAAAAAATAACTTGTTCCAAACAACCTTTAGGAAGTTTAGAGTTACACTTTTTGTCTTTATGTAAGATCCAAGTTTAAAGGGAGCAAATTGACTACCAGTATAACATTACTAATCCACCTTATACTGAGCAGAAAGTTGTTTTAGATCCAAGGCATCCTCACATAAGTAGTCTAATTATAAACTGCTGTATTGATGTGCACCATCTGATGCATTGTTGGATCCTGATATTGTCCTGGAGTTCTTGCAGTATTATTCCATAACTAGACCATAACTATGGAAACGTGATGTTGGAGGAACACAAACAAAAGTAGATTGGCAATTACAGTGCTGTGTTAAAGTCTTAGTCACATATATGTAGCTGGGGCACCTAAGACTTTGCATAGTACTGTACTTGTCAACATGGAGCAAAGAGTGACAACAGACTGTTAGAACATATGAAGGAGAGGCTTGTAAATCTGGCAGGAGCAAAGAATGCTGGGAATGGCAAGGTAAGAGGCTCGTGTGACAGGAGGCAGAGAAGGAGTGCCAGGAGTGGTGGGGGTGGTGATGCAGGTGCAGATCCACCTGCCCTGAGATACCAGGCAAGGTCATTTGATTCCAAACAATTGATTTATGGATCATTGCAGAATGTCTCCCTGTTGCTTCCCTCTCTCTCCACTCTCCCTTCCCCTTTTCATAACCATGGTTACCCTCTCCCTACCCCCTTCCTACCCTCAGTAGGAATATATATAGAGACCCAGACCGGAATCAGGTTTATCATCACCCACATATGTCATGAAATTTGTTTTTTTTCTGAGAGCAGTACAGCACATACATTAAAATTACTACAATACTGTGTAAGTCTTCGGTGCCTTAGTTATATATAAGTGCCTGAGACTTCTACACAGTACTGTATATATTTATTTGTGCAAAGAGAATATAAAAGTAACTGAACTGTAGGATCACTATAATGACAAAAGACTGCAGATCCTGAATTATGGAAAAAAGAACAGAACACTAGAGGAATTCAGTGGGTCAGTGAGGCAAAAAGGTGTTAACATTTCAGCATGAGAGCCAACATGAGGTCTGATTGATGCAGGATCACCATCCCTGACACTGAACAAACAGAAGTTAATATTAGGAATGCTAGGCAGAGGGGAAGGGGGTGGGTGGTGGAGAGGATCACTATTTAAGCAATTTGCTGCAAGAAAGAGGTCAATACTAAGGGAAGAATCTACTTTCTGTGGCTAGCTAATGCTGTTAGATCCTGCAATAGCCAGAAAGAGAAACATATTCTGCAAAAATGGATGATACACCTGAAGAATGACAGAGCACAAAAAAAGAACAGAACAATGAAAAGATTGATAAGAGTACAAAGATAGCCTGAAATATAGAGTAAAAGTAAAACTTTCCATGTTGACTTTACCTTGATTTTCTTTCTAAGTGCCTTGCTATAAAATCTTTAATAAAATTTTCTAACATTTTCCCAATGGCAGATGATAAGTTAATTGGCCTATCAGTTACTGTTTTTTGCTTTCCTCTTTTCATGAATGAAGGTATTATATTTTCTATTTTCTAATCTAATGGAACCTTCCTTAAATCTACAGAATTTTGAAAAACTGTAATCAAAGCTCACTGTCCTGGCTAACTTTCCCAAGTTCTTCCCTTGCTTACAATCTATTTGCAGTACTCCTGGGATGCTACTTATACCTTCTGCAGGGAAGAACTGATGCAAAATATTTATTTCATTGTTTTATATTTATTCATATTGACTAATTTTCTATATGATTAAAATTCACTTTGATCATTCCCTATGCAATTCCCTTGTCAATGTGTTCACCCCCCCCCCCCCAACTAATCTGCCTTCTGGCACTTATCCTTACAAGTGCCACAAGTGCTACACCTGCCCTTCACCTGCTCCCTCACTACCATTCAGGGTCCTAAACAGTCCATCCAGGTGAGACAACACTTCACCTGTGAGTCTGCTGGGATCATCTACTGTGACTGGTGCTCCCGGTATGGCCTCCTGTGTATTGGTGAGACCCAACGTAGATCGGGAGACTGCTCTGTCCACCAGAAAAAACAGAATCTCCCAGTGGCCACCCATTTTAATTCCACTTCCCATTCCTATTCCCATTTGTCCATCCATGGCCTCCTCCACTGTTGTGATGAGGCCACACTTAGGTTGGAGGAACAACTCATATTCCATATGGGTAGCCTCCAACTTGATGGCATGAACATCAATTTCTTGAACGTCTGGTAATGACCCCACCCTTTCACCATTTCCATCCCCTTTTCCCTCTCTCACCTGATCTCCTTACCCACCTATTGCCTCCCTCTGGTGCTTCAACCCCCCTTTGTTTCTTATATGGCCTTCTGTCTCTTTTACAAATCAACTTCCCAGCTCTTTGCTTCATCCTTCCCCCTTCAGGTTTCACCTATCAGCTTGTGTTTCTCTCTCCCCTCCCCTCACCTTTTAAATCTGCTCCTCAGCTTTTTCTTTCCAGTCCTGCCGAAGGGCTTTGGCCCAAAACATTGACTGTACACTTTTCCATAGATGCTGCCTGGCCTGCTGAGTTCCTCCAGCATTTTGAGTGTGTTGCTTGGTCTTATGAAGTTTAATTAATTATTTACCTGTCTTACTCTTTTGACTTATGTAGGGGATAAGTCCTATTTGGGGGGGGGGGATTTCAAAAGGTAGATTAATTGATTGATTAGGAAATTATTACATTTCCAACCATAATTATTAAGAGTAAATTTGATGTCTATTCCCTTATCATATGTAACTGAAATTATGTTCCCTAACTGCAGATACTGCATTTCCACTATCACTACCTATCTTCAAGTCAGAGAACTTATCATACTGTTTGTTCCAGAGTACAAATTAATCTCCATTTGTCATCATTGGTTTTATTTCAATCACTCCTGTAAGGATCATCTTCCTTAAAAAGGATTGGAGTAAATATGTATCATTATAGTATCATGATTAGTAGTAGCTGAAATCTTCTAATTGGCTTTAAATCCAAGAAGTGAATTAAAGATGCTAAAATGTACTCAAACCATATGTTTATTTTAATCTCTTTTTAGAACGCCTAGCAAAGCTGTTGGTTGTTGCTTTAGTTGATTTTTGGAGAATACCTATGATCATTCCAACAGTTAAATTAACTATTGGAGCTATGAAACTCTCAGAGCAGAAAATGTTTAAACTGCACCAAAGGAATTAATTACCTTGATGATTGCTTTGCTAAGTTTGTAAGTTAACAGATTTTCCTTTTTAAGTTGGTTAACCCTGGTCATGAGGTTATTTTTGAATTTGCAGATTTCAGCAGGTTTTGTTTCAATTACTTGAAATCTAGGAAACAAGATAGTGGATTTGGAAATTGTGTTCAAGTTGTCTTCATACAGTCTGCCAGATCTTTCAAAACTGCTTGCAATTAGTTGGAAGATCTGAAGCTAGAAATTTTATCAGATAGCACAATATGCAATATGTAATTGAATTTCCTTAAAGATATATTTTTTAAAAGCAAATCAAAGGCTAGTATGCAAATTAGTAAGTTTGAGCTTTTCTATCAAGTCTTCCAACTGGCACATACAAGCTGTAGTGGACCTTGGATCTTCGTGTTATGTACCACACAAAGAAAACCAGGCCTTCACAGCTGGTGGTATATTTTATTGTTTGTTGAAAAGGCCTGCAACCCCTTATTTTTTATCCCCTGCAAAGGCTTTCTCTTGTTGAAATTCTCTCAACTCTCTTTTGAGGCTGGCTGTTCATCCAACACACATCTTTTCTGACAACTGACTGTGGCCTCCTTTCTACCACTGCTGATCCCAATGCAAAACTTGTGTTTTTGATTTAGCTTGTAGATGATGCCTCAGGCCATCCTTCTTATTACCCTTTCAGTACCATACCTACCTTCTTCCATAAAAGCACCTTGTGTGCTACTTGGGAGTGCAGTACGGAGTGCGTATTCAAAATTTGCCATAGGCTTGATGTGTATTAACAATATTCCAGATGCGTAAGTATTCTAATTGTGTGCTGTTAGTGAAAAGGGCATTGTTTATGTAATAATATAGAGGGGGGCACTCATTCATTGTCAATAAATAAAATAGATTTTGTTTCTCATTTGTGGGGTTGTTAGGGTGGTTCCCTTTCAATTTCATTTCTATTTGTAAGGAAATACAGTAGGTTGTTTTTCTATTGTATGCAAAATCCCAGTGGTCTAATCACTCATGCTTGCTAAATCAATGTGGCCTGGTAAAATCTCTGCATAGTTATACTGTCTAAATTTCTCTGGTGAGGCAAATCAAGTGCATTAGCTAAGTGACCAATTAAAGTTCTTCGGAGTCCGGACTGACACCTTACTGCCCTATTGTCCTGTTTATTATTTATTATAATGCCTGCACTGTTTTGTGCACTTTATGCAGTCCTGGATAGGTCTGTAGTCTAGTGTAGTTGTGTGTTTTTTTTTCTCTGTGTTGTTTTTTTACATAGTTCAGTCTAGTTTTTGTACTGAGTCATGTAACAACACCATGGTCCTGAAAAACGTTCTCATTTTTACTATGTACTGTACCAGCAGTTATGGTTGAAATGACAATAAAAGTGACTTGACGACTTATTTAGTTCATTCATCTGTTGTCATGTCTTGTTGGATTTATTTCAAATACTATGATTAAGAAATTGTAGAGAAAATATTAAAGTTGTCTGGATTACTTTATGTGATTATTGTTCATTATTTTGACCGTTAAGCAATCTTGCAGAAAGAAGTAATTTGGTTCAAAATGTAATTTGTTTCCTCCTTAGCTTTCTTCATTCTTTCCTTCCAAAATTTGTTAACAACTTTTTGAGGTAGGATCAAAAAACAATAAATTGTAGAATAACATAACAATAATTTTATAATCAAGAGTTTGCTTGTTTCATCATTTTTTCAGTCCTCGGCCGCCAATCCCTCTGTCTCTTTTGTTGTCAGAAGATGAAGCAGCTCTTGTAATTCAGTCCTTCTGGAGAGGATATAAGGTAATATGTTTTATATTCTATTTTTTTTTACATCTTTCTTTCCTCAATTTCAATAGAAAGGTTACTCTCATAGTACTTACATTGATTTTTACATAAGTTAATAGTTACCATTTCATAAAAATGGGCTGCTGGTGTATTTAGTCTTTCCTCGCAGCCAGTAGGTTGTGAGCTCCAGTCCTCCTTCAAAGAATGGAATGTATTTTCTTTACCAACACTTGAATGAAATATAAGGGAGGGACTGAGTAGCCAGAGGTTTTATGTATAGGTTGTGAAGTTAAACCAAAACTGTTCCTTAACAGTTAATTATTAAGTAAAATCCCGAACTACTATTCAAGAAGCATAGGAGTCTTCTTCATGATCTGGCTGACAATAATAACATTAGCAGCTTAACTAAAACAGTGTCCTAAAGGGCACAGTGCTCAGGGCACATGTCTAAAAAAAATATAATTGCCTGGAGGCCTTGCACAGCTTAATGTATATTTTAAGCACTTATTTGCAATTTTCTACATATTTTCATGGTTAATTGGGTCATCGGTTAATCGTGGAAGCTGCTTATTTGGGACAACTTGTAAAGAACAAAAACTAGTTGAGAAAATAACCAAGATTTCCTTCGTAGGACATATTTACTACTATTTCCTCAATTTGGAATATAGATTTACAACCTCATTTTATTACTGCAATTTTTGGCATACCAAATGAAGATGGTAATCAGTTTTCCCCTTCAATCAGACGAATGATTGCTTTTGTAACATTAATGGCCAGCAGGTCTATATTACAAAATTGGAAAGAAGTAAATCCTCCTACCACGTTTCAGTGGCTTTCTCAAACTATTTCTTATCTGAGCTTGGAAAAAATTAGAAGCACTATTTTTGACTCATCAATTAAATTTGAAGAAACTTCGAGACCGTTTATTCGACATTTTCATATGAATTAATTTGGCCTTTTCCAGACCTTCTTTCTGCTTATTCTTGTTCAGGTGTGGAGTTCCGGAGTTTGTTGACACTATCATATACTTGTAAACTATTATTATTGCCCATGTTAGTTTAGTTTAGTGTTTTATTTTTCTTAATATATACTTTTTTCACATATTTTCAAATTTTTTCTTTTTTTAATGGTTACTTTTGTTTTTTTTCATATATAATCATATGGACTTGATTGATTAAGGTATTTTTTTTCTGCTGATGTTTAATAGGATATTGTTATCTTATTATCAACGTGACTTCAAGTCTATTGTATTCATAATTTACTCATTATTATGTTATGTTTTTTTTATATGTATATATGAAAATCAATAAAAAAATTGAAAAAGAAAGAAAGATTTCCTTCGTTTATTTGGGACACTGTGCTGCTTAATTGGGACAGGAGACTGCTGCTGAACAGACTCCGACTAGCGTCAGTTGCATGTGCTTCACTGTGCTTCAAGTGAACAGTTTTTAAATAGTGTCAGTTGTGTGTGTTTGTATTAAAAAATCTGTGATTTTTGTCATGATGGATGGTGAGAAGTAAGCAGTAAGACATTCAGAATTATTTTGTTCACTGCATTTTCAAGTATCTGGGCTTGGGGATATGAGAATGGCCGGGAAAGAAAATAAAACAATTTCACTACTTCAGCAAGTTAGAAGCTATGAAGAATTTGAAGGTACCAACAATCATCTTGAATACCACAATGAAAATTTAGATTTGGAGGATGCAATGCAATCATCGAAAGCATTGTATGAAGGTGCTCCATTGTCTGCACTGAAGATGAAGTGTGGCTGTTAGACACTATACCATGCTTAGATCGAAACATTTTTAAATAGCGTCAGTTGCATATGCTTGTGTTATGTTATTAATTTGGGCCGACCGATGGCGAATTAAAAAGCAGTGATTTTTGACACTACTTAATGCAGGAAGGCAATGAAGACAATCCATTATTTGCAATAGATGTCTGCGCTGATTTTTTTCATTTACAGTCTATTGAAAGAGCACAGCAGTGTACACTATATGAATTCCTCCATCAATAACTATAAGGAACCAAAACATGGTTATATTCTACTGTAGTAATATTGATAGTGTTCTAATTTGTTCAGTATTTAATTTAAGTATATAATTTGTTGCTCAGTTAAATGGCAGTTTGTCCTTTTTAAACTATTTCCATGAAACTTTGGCTAATTGGGGCAGCCACTTATTTGGGCCAAAATATACTGGTCCTGATGTGTCCTAGTTAACCGGAATCCACTGTATATACATGCAAAGTCATACTGAAATCAAATCTTTTCTACTGAGGATAAAAACTCAACAATTATTCTGTAATAAATGACATAAACAGATTTTTAAACTCCATTTTTAAGTTGTATCTACCAGAAATATCAGTGTGGATACAAATAATTGAATACCTTAATTGATATATTAGGAATAGATATTTAAACATTAAATATTGCATTAGAAATTCTATAATGGAAAAGAACTGGATGAGTTGCACAATGATGTGCTCTTTGTAAGTTTGGGATTATCTGGAGATTATCATATGCCATTAAAACAATCTTGGACTGACTGAGAAATCAATTAAGCATTTATCAATAAAAAACACAAAATGCTGGCAGAACTCAGCAGGGCAGACAGCATCTATGAGAGGAGGTAATAACGACGTTTTGGCCCGAAACGTCGTTATTACCTCCTCCCATAGATGCTGTCTGGCCTGCTGAGTTCTGCCAGCATTTTGTGTTTTTGATTTATTTCCAGCATCTGCAGATTCACTCGTGTTGCCTTAAGCATTTATCAAATAGCAGTTTCCATCCTTGTTGATGAGATTTGTTTTTGAATATTCTATTCACTGATGTGGACTTCCTGTTGTTGCTCAAGCATACATCTGAAGATTAAGCAAATATTAATGGTAATTTCAAGGTGTCCATGGTCTGGAATATCCATCCTCCATATGAGGCTTGCATGGATGAAATATCGTGCAAAAAAGCACTAGTAAAATCAATCTACAAAAGTATGAAACAAATTTTTGCTGGAGTGGTTGCAATCTGGCTATCTTGTTTGAAATGTAGTAATGTAAAGATTAACAAAGCATTTTAATTTATTTTATGTTTCTTTATTTTTAGAAGCTGTCATTGTTAACTAGAGTCGTAGTCATAGAGAGACACCACACAGAAACAGGCCCTCGGCCCATCTAGTCCATGCCAAAAGCATTTAAACTGCCTACTCACAATGACCTACACCTGGACCATAGCCCTCTAAATCCCTACTATCCATATATCTACCCGAACTTCTCATAAACATTGGAATCAAGCCTGCAATGACCACTTGTGCTGGCAGCTCATTCCACACTGAGTGAAAACGTTTCCTCTCATGTTCCTCTTAAACTTTTCACCTCTCACCTTTAAGCCATGACCTCTGGTTGTACTCCCACCCAACCTCAGTGGAAAAAGCCTGCTTGCATTTACCCAATCTATTCCTCTATCAAATCTTCTCTCAATCTTCTATGTTCTAAAGAATACAGTTCTAACCTATTCAATCCTTCCTTATAACTTGGGTCCTTCAGACCTGGCAACATCCTTGTATATCTTCTCTGCACTTTTTCAATCTTGTTTACAACTTTCCTGTAGGTAGGTGACCAAAACTGCACACAATACTTTAAATTAGGCTTCGCCAATGTCTTATACAACCAATATAACATTGCATCTTCTCAATACATTGATGTATGAAGGCTAATGTGCCAAAAGCTTTCTTTATGACCCTATCTATCTGTGATGCCACTTTCAATTAACTATGGACCAGTATTCCCATATCCCTTTGTTCTACCACACTCCTCAATGCCCTACCGTTCACTGTTCTAGATCTACCCTGGTTGGTCCCAGTGAAGTGCAAAACTTTGCACTTGTCCACATTAAATTCCATCTGCCACTTACCAGCCCATTTTTCCAACTGATGCAGATCCCTCTGCAAGCTCTGATAGCCTTTCTTATTATCCACTACACCCTCCATTTTGGTGTCTTCTGTAAACTTGCTGATCCAATTAACCACACCATCATCCAGATCTAGATGACAGACAACAAAGGACCCAGCACTGATCCCTGTCAGAGAGGCAACCCTCTACGACCACTCTCTGGCTTCTCCCACAAAGCCAATTGCTAATCCAGTTTTCTACCTCATCCTGGATGCTGAGCAACTGAATCTTCTTGACCAGCTCCCATGTGGGACTTTGTCAAATGCCTTACTAAAGTCCATTTAGACAATATCCATTGCCTTGCCTTCATTCAGTTTCCTGGTAACTTCCTTGAAAATATCTATAAGATTGGTTAGGCATGATCTACCACTCGTGAAGCCATGCTGACTATACTTAATCAGTTCATGTCTATCCAAATACTTACATATCCAATCCCTTAGAATATCTTCCAATAATTCTCCCCCCACTGATGTCAGACTCACTAGCCTATACAGTAATTGGCTGGTTTCTGTCCAGTGCCTTCTTAAACAGTGAAATAACATTGGCTACCCTTCAATCCTCTGGTCCCTCTCCTGTTGCTAAGGATGTTGCAAATATCTCGGCTCGGGCCTCCGTAATTCCTGCTCTTGCTTCCCATAGATTTTGAGGGAACACTTTGTCAGACCCTAGGGATTTATTCACCCTGATTTGCCTCAGGGTAGCATAAAACTCTTTCTTTGTAATCTGTACAAGGTCCTTGAAATTGATGCCGCTTTGCCTCACTTCTATAGACTCTATCTGTCTCCCAAGTAAATACAGATGCAAAAAATGCATTTAAGATCTCCCCCATCTGTTTTGGCTGCACACCTGGATTACTATTCTAGTCTTCCAGAGGATCAATTTTGTCCCTAGCAACCCTTTTGCTTTTAACACACCTATAGGATCCCTTAGGATTCCCCTTCGCCTTGTCTGTTGGAGCAACTTCATGCCTTCTTTTAGCCTTCCTGATTTCTTTCTGAAGTGTTCTCTGGGATTTCTTGTACTCCATAGGCATCTCATTTGTTCCTACTTGCCTATACCTGCTATGCAGCTCCGTTTTACTCTTAACCAGGATCTCAATATCTCTCAAAAACCAAGCTCCCTTACACTTGTTATCTTTACTTTTTATTCTGACAGGCACATGCATGATTTGTACTCTCAGAATTTTGTTTTTGAAGGACTCCCACTTTCCAAGTACACCTTTGCCAGACACAGTCAGTCCCAATCCACACTCGCCAGATCATTTCTGATGCCATCAAAATTGGCCTTCTTCCAATTTAGAATCTCAACTTGCAGACTATACCTATCTCTTTGCATACTTACTTTGGAACTAATAGCATTATGGTCATTGGGTGCAAAGTGTTCCACTACACAAACTTCTGTCACATGTCCTGTCTGGTTCCCTAAGAGCAAATCCAGTATCACACACTCTCTTACTGGAACTTCTATATACTGATAAAGGAAACTTTCTTGAACATATTTGACAAACTCTATCCCATCTAGTCCTTTGACAGTATTGGATTCCCAGTCAATATGTGGAAAGTTAAAGTCTCCTACTTTAACATCCTTATATTTCTTGCAACAATTTGCAATGTCATTACAAATTTGTTCCTCTAACTCCCTAGGATCATTAGTAATCATTAGGTCAGTAATATAGCCCCAGTAATGTAGTCATACCTTTCTTACTTTTCAGTTCCATCCATAACTTCTCACTACTTGAGTTCTCCAGATTGTCCTGATGGAGCACTACTGTGACATTTTCCCTGATTAGTAACGTCATCCCTCCTCTTTTAATCCCTCCTGCTTTGTCACATCTAAAACAACAGAACCCCTGAATATTGAGCTGCCAGTCCTGCCCCTCCTGCAGCCAAATCTCACTAAAGGCTACGATGTCATAATTTCAGGTGTTGATCCATGTCCTGAGCTCACCCGCCTTCCCTACAATACTTCTGGCATTGAAATATATGCATCCTAGGACACTGTTTACAATGTGTTCAACCTTTTGATGCCTGACTTTGTCTAAGATCTTACCAACATCTGTCTCCACAATCTCTTCACTGACTGTTCTGGCACTCTGGCTTCCATCCCCCTGCAACTCTAGTTTAAATGCCACCATGCAGCATTAACACACCTTCCCTCTCGCTAGGGTATTAGAACCCTTCTGTTTCAGGTGCAAACCATCCATTTTGTCCAGGTCCCACCCTCCCTGGAAGAGAGCCCAGTGATTCAAAAATCTTATGCCCTCCTTCCTACATCACTCCTTGGCCACATGTTAAACTGTATAATCTTTCTAGTTGTGGCCTCACTGAGATTAGAACCCTGAAAATCCTACCCTTTAACTTAGCGGCTACCTCCCTATGCAGAACCTCGTCACTTGTCCTACCCATGTCATTGGTATCTGCATAAACCATGATCTCTGGCTGTTCACTTTCCCACTTAAGAATGCTGAGGACTTGATACAATATATCCCAGGCCCTGGCACCCAGGAGGCAACATACCATCTGGGAATCTTGCTCTAGCCCACAGAAGCTCTTGTTCTTCCCCCTAACTAACCAATCCCTTATCACAATATCACTCTTCTCCCTTATCCCTTATCACTCTTCTCCCCCCTTCACTTCTGAGTCACAGTAGTTTAGCAATTCTGTAAGGTTTAGCAATTTCTCTGAAAATGTAATTTTGGATGGGTATTTATTTCTTAAATTTTGATTCATAGTGTAATTTTGAATTTGTTGCTTTGTGTTATTAACTTTCCTACAAATATAAACTTTTGTGATTGCCATTGGTTACTCACCACATTAAGTTATTTGAGCTGTTCTATAAAGAAAAACCCACATACTTTCAATCAAGTCAGTTTTTTGTCATTTGTAAAAGGACAGGTACATAGATTCAGACAATACACAATATAAGTTGTACATACATTGTACATAACTTATACAAGGCAAATGAAGAGAGTAAAAAGACTGTACAAAATAAAACATTAATGGAAACAAAACATAATTAGGGACATGGTAATATTTCTCTGCTGAGGTAGAATTAAAGTTGTTTAGATCAGTTTAGGAGCATGATGGTTGTTGGAAAGTAGCTGTTCCTGAACCTGATGTTATGAGACTTGGGGCTTCGCTCCCTCCTGTCTGACGCTAGCAGCAAGAAGAAGACTCCAAATGTCGGGATCCTCGAGAATAGATGCCTTCTTGAGATAGCACTTGTAGATGCTGTCAGTGGTAGGAAGGGCTGGGCCTGTGATGGACCAGACTGTATCTATTGTTCTCTGCAGCCACTTGCATTCCTTTTTATTGTAATTGCTGTACCAGGATATGGTGCAACCTATCAAGATATAGTGCATCTGTAGACATTTGTTGGAGTATTTGGTGACATGCCTAATCTCCTTACACTTCTAAGAAAGTAGAGTTCTATATTTTCTTTAAATCATCTTCTAGAAAGTTAGCCATAATATTTTCTGTTTTTTTTAGTATATTAAATTGGAATAATATTAATTGAAAGTTGTTAAGACAGTGACTGCCAAGGTTCTTTAAACTGAACAAAATGGTGTCAATTTGACACTGGTAGATAAATTAGTAATAACTGCAGTATATTGATACATTTATTAGAAAAAGCAGATATTGTTTATAATACTTTAACAGAAAATGTACCCAGATTAAATAGGCAAGCATAAATAACCTAAATGGCACTGAAACATGGAATCTAGTGGACTATTGGGAATGAAAGTCATATTTCTATAGCAATAAATGCAGTGTAATATAGAATGCAAAGCTGTATCTCCAGGGCAGTTTCAAACTGCCTGAAGGCTGCATTTTCCCACTGAGTATTATATAACTGAGCTGTGACATTGAAATAACTGCAGTGTACTGTGTATTGTCCCTGCATTGAGATTTCTGTTTGATGTTCATCTGTGGATGTTTATACTCTACCTTGCATCAGTTATCACTGTTGGATGTCTGTCACTGAATTTTTAAACCATATTTTTAAATGCTTTTCATAAAGCTGTGTATCTTACTTTCAATGAAGCATGCAGTTAACAATTCAGTAATTATCTGTAGTTAATAGTTGCTGCATAATATTGACATTTTGTTTCTAAAATAAAAAAACAGAAAGTAACACAGAATTATCGTGGTCCTAAAGGCCCGGATGTACCTACCGAAGAACCTAAGAAATAGAAGGAGAAGTAGACCATTTGGCTAACTCGTGTGTGGTCTCCACTAAAATCAAGGATTATATTTTACTTTTCTGCCAATTTCCTCCACTAATCTCAAGCTTTTTGCTTCCCATTATATATAAATTCTATCTGTCAACCTTGAAAACACTGACTCACTGGTCCTCCAAAGCTCTGTTGTGTTGGAGAATTCCAAAGATTCACTACCTTCTGGGTGAAGAAGCTTTTTATGCCTCTCCTGAAAGGGTAATCCTTATTCTGAGACCATGCACCTGTTTCTTGCTCAGGCAGGGGAATATTAACTTTTAACTTGAACAATATAAGTCTGGTAGGCTTAATATCTCCTCATATAACAAACACACCATCCCAGGAGTCTACCTACTGAAGCTTCACTGCCCTCCCTCATTCACAGGTGCATCCTTCCTTTAACCATATAACAATCACAGCACAGAGACAGGCTATCTCGGCCCTCCAGTCCATGCCGAACTCTTAATCTCACCTAGTCCCACCTACCCGCACCCAGCCCATAACCCTCCACTCCTTTCCTGTCCATATACCTATCCAATTTTACCTTAAATGACACAACTGAACTGGCCTCTACTACTTCTACAGGAAGCTCATTCCACACAGCTATCACTCTCTGAGTAAAGAAATACCCCCTTGTGTTTCCCTTAAACTTTTGCCCCCTAACTCTCAAATTATCTCCTCTCATTTGAATCACCCCAACTCTCAACAGAAACAGCCTATTTACATCAACTCTATCTATCCCTCTCAAAATTTTAAATACCTCGATCAAATCCCCCCTCAACCTTCTACGCTCCAATGAATAGAGACCTAACTTGTTCAATCTTTCTCTGTAACTTAAGTGCTGAAACCCAGGTAACATCCTAGTAAATCATCTCTGCACTCTCTCTAATTTATTTATATCTTCCCTATAATTTGGTGACCAGAACTGTACACAATATTCCAAATTTGGCCTTACCAATGCCTTGTACAATTTTAACAATTTTAACATTACATCCAAACATACATGTGTATGTTAGGGATTCCAAACATACGCATAGTATCCCAGATGTAGCTTCAGCAGAACTTGGCACAATTAAAGCATAATGCATTTACTTTTGGTTTCAAATCCCTTTGCATTAAAAGTATCATATTGTTTGACTTCGTAATTGCTAGTTCCACCTCATGTTAACATTCAGTGATTGCTGCACAAGGATACCCAAAACACCAATACATGTCTTTTCACCATTTACAGCTGAAGAAATATGATATTACTATTTTTTTCCAACAGTGAATGACATGTGATTTTCCAAATTTTATTGTATCTGCTGTGTCCTTCTTAATTCATTATAAGTTGTCTGCATTCTCGTGTAATACTGATTCTTGCATTCCAACACTAGTGACAGCTTCAAAACCTAAAATTGATCCATTTATTACAATTCTGTCAACAAGTTCTTATTTTAGCCCAATACTGTGTGTAATTTCTTGTGTGGCAACTTTATTGAAATTCTCTGCTGGAAATTTGGGTATCTTGGCAGTCTAAGAAACTTAATTCTGTGGCAAATAATATTGTCTCTCAGAAAAGGGCATGAATGTGACTTAAGCTTTTGTTATGCTAGGAAATAATCTGTCATTGAAGCTACTGCCTTTAAATAAAAAGTTTGCTAGAGTAATATGGGACATAATGATGTGTGAAAGTGGCCCAAGATGATCAGGCTCTGATGTTTCTTCCACCTGTAAGGAATTGCTTAGCCTCTGCTCGGTGGTTCCTTAACATAGAAATGTCGAAATCTACAGCACATTACCGGCCCTTCAGCCTACAATGTTGTGCCAACCATGTAACCTACTCTAGAAACTGCTTAGAATTTCCCCAACTGCATTGTTGGGGGGGCGGGGAGAAAACTCTATTTTTCTAGGCTCCATGCACCTATCTAAGAGTCTGTTAAAAGACCCTATCGTATCCTCTTCTACCACTGTCACTGACAGTGCATTCCTTGCACCCAACACTCTCTGTGAGGAAAAATTTATCTCTGACATTCCCTTTGTACCTACTTCCAAGCACCCTAAAACTATGCCCCCTTGTGTTAATCATTTCAGCCCTGGGAAAAAGCCTCTGGCTATCTACACGATCAATACCTCTCATCATCTTATACGCCTCTCATCACCTAATACACTTCTGTCAGGTCACCTCTTACCCTCCGTCGCTCCAAGGAGGAAAGGCCAAGTTCACTCAACCTATTCTCATAAAGCACGCTCTCCATTTCAGGCAACAACCTTGTAAATCTCCTCTGCACTCTCTCAATAGTATTCATATCCTTCCAGTAGTAGGGTGACCAGAACTGAACACAGTACTGCAAATAAGGTCTAACTAGGGTCTTGTATAGCTGTAATGTTACCTCATGGCTCTTGAACTCAATCCCACTGTTGATGAACACCATACGCCTTCTTACGGACACTGCCAACCCGCGCTGCAGCTTTGAGTGTTCTATGGACACGGACTCCAAGGTCTCGCTGATCCTCCATACTACCAAGAGTCTTACCATTAATGTTATACTCTGTCTTCAAATTTGACCTACTGAAATGAACCACTTCACACTTATCTGGGTTGAACTCCATCTGCAACTTGTTAGCCCAGTTGTGCATCCTATTGATGTCTGGCTGTAACCTCTGACAACCCTCCAGACTATCCAATAACAGTCCCAACTTTTGTGTCATCAGCAAACTTATTAACCCACTCTTCTACTTCCTCATCCAGCTCATTTGTAAAAATCACAAAGAGGAAGGGTCCTAGAACAGATCCCTGTGAAACACCACTGGTCACCATCATACATGCAGAATATGAACCATCTTCAACCACCCTTTGCCTTCTGTGGGCAATTCATTTGGGCAATCCACAAAGCAAGGTCCCTTTGGATCCCATGCCTCCTTACTTTCTGTATGAGCCGTGCATGGGGAACTATATCAAATGCCTTACTGAAATCCAGATACACTACATCCACTGCTCTACCTTCATCAATGTGTCTTGTTACATCCTTAAAGAATTCGATCAGGCTTGTAAGGCACAACCTGTCCTTGACAAAGCCATGATGACTATCGATAATCAGATTATGTCTCTCCAAATGCTCCAACAATTTACCCACCACTGAAGAAAGACTCATTGGTCTATAACTTCCTGAGATATCTCTATTCCCTTTCTTGAACAAAAGGACAACATTTGGAGCCTTCCAATCCTCTGGTACTTCTTCTGTCCCTACTGATGATGCAATGATCATCGCCAGAGGCTCAGCAATCTCCTCCCTCGCATCCCACAGTAGCCTGGGGTGTATCTCGTCCGGTGTCGGTGACTTATCTCTCTTGATACCTTTGAAAAGCTCCAGTATATCCTTTTTCTTAATATCTATACGCTCAAATGTTTCAACCTGCTCTGAGTCATCTCCACATTACCAAGGTCCTTTTAACTAGTGAATACTGAAGCAAAGTACCTCCGCTACCTCCTCAGACTCCATGCACATGTTTCCACTATTGTTCCTGATTGGTCCTATTCTCACATGGCTCATTCTCTTGCTCTTCATATCCTTGTAGAATGCCTTGGGGATTTCCCTAATCCTGCTCACTAAGCCCTTCTCGTGGCCCCTTTTAGCTCTCCTTATTTCATTCTTGAGCTCCTTCCTGGCACCCTTATAATTTTCTAGAGCTCGAACTATACCTAGGTTCTTGAAGCTTTTGTGAGATTTTCTTTTCTTCGTCAACTAGATTTTCCCATCCTTTGTATTCCATGTTTCTTTTGCGCTACCATCCTTTCCCTCTCTCAATGGAACATACCTATGCAGAATGTCATGCAAATGCCCCTGAATATTTGCCATTTTTCTGCCATGCATTTCCCTAAGAACACCTGCTTCCAATATTTTTCCCCAAGTTCCTGCCTAATGGCATCATATTTCCCCCTAGCTGTGGTGAACTACATATACCTGTCTGGACCCCCCCCCCCCCCCCCCCCGCTGACTGCTCCTGTGGCTCCTCCCACGGACCCCGGTATAAAGGCGATTGGAGACTCCGCCCCGGCCTCAGTCTCCAGGATGCAGTGTGGTGGTCAATTGCTGCTTGTTCTTTTTTCCAGCCAATAAAAGCCTATATCTCGCCTCACGTCTCAGAGAGTTATTGATGGTGCATCACTACCCCAATCAAATGTTTTCCCAAATGTCTGCTCCTATCCCTCTCCAACGCTATGGTAAAGGAGATAGAGTTGTGGTTACTATGTCCAAAATGCTCTCACATCTGACCAGGTTCATTTCCCAATACCAGATCAAGTACAGCCTCTCTTCTTGTTGGGTTACCTACATATTGTGTCAGGAAACCTTCCTGAACATACCTAACAAACACCACCCCATCTAAATCCCTTGCTCTAAGGACATGCCAGTTAATATTAGGAAAATTAAAATCACCCATCACAACATCCACAGATTATTCCAGAATCTGCCTCCCTATCTGCTCCCTGAAGTCTCTGTTACCACTTGGGGGGTGAGTCTATAAAAACACCCAGAAGAATTATTGCAGGCCGGACAGCATCTATAGGAAGAAGTACAGTTGATGTTTTGGGCTGAGACTCTTTGTCAAGACTAACTGAAAGAAGAGATAGTAAGAAATTTGAAAGTGGGAGTGGAAGGGGGAGATCCGAAATGATAGGAGAAGACAGGAAGGGGAGGGATGAAGCTAAGAGCTGGAAAGGTGATTGGCAAAAGGGATACAGAGCTGGAGAAGGGAGAGGATCATGAGACAGGAGGCCTAGGGAGAAAGAAAAGGTGGAGGGGAGCACCAGAGGAAGATGGAAAGCAAGTAAGGAGTGATTGTGAGAGGGACAGAGAGAAAAAAAAAGGAAAATAAATAAATAGACAAACAAACAAATAAATAAGGGATGGAGTAAAAAGGGAGGAGGGACATTAACAGAAGTTAGAGAAATGAATGATCATGCTATCGGGTTGGAGGCTACCCAGACGGAATATATGTTGCTTGAATTTCCAACATCTGCAGATTTCCTCGTGTTTGCAGTAGAATTATTGCCCCCTTCCTGTTTCTAACTGTTATTCACGATGATTCAGTGGACAATCCATATATGACTTCCTCCTTTTTTGCATCTGTGATACTATCGCTGATTACCAATGCCACTCCCTCACCTCTTTTGCCTCCCTTCCTGTCCTTTTTGAAACACCTAAAGCACGGCACCTATTAAATGTGAGTCTAAGCTTTTGGCAGTGCATTCCACTGCCATACTCTGTGTTAAGAAAAAATCTTCCTTGGGTTTTCTTTGAGCCTCTTATCCTGTAACCTGAGCTGTCTGGTTTTAGATACCTCAGCTATTCAAAAATGTTTCTTATTATCTACTCTATCTGTGCCTCTATAACTTAGTGTACATCATTAAGCTTCCCACAAGTCTTCTCAGCTCCAAGGAAATAAATCCCAGAACCCAGCTGGAAGTTAAGCATTCCAGCCCATAACTTAAATGCTCTATCACAAACAACATGTTAGTCTATTTCTATTGGGTCTTCTCCACCATCATAAAGCACTTCCTTCAGTCTCTTATTCCCTGACTGCAGATAAAGTACATTTGAGATAAAAGAGTACAGAGTAGTCTGTTTAAGGTAACAATATTGACTTTGATGTACTTAAAAAATATAACTTGAACAGTTGGTTTCATTGAAGTCTGACTATTTCCTGCTATCGTACATGTACCAAGTTTGTTCCAGCAATTCACCAACATTCCAGCATTCTTGGCACCAATTGACCATTTTATTCATATTAAGCACCTCCAATAGACCACAACTTAAGTCTTTATGCTCATGGAATTGCAAGAAATATCAATAAAATAAAGATGGAATTGCTGGAAACACTAAGGTAGCATTTGTGGAAAGTGGGACAGAGTTAATATTTCAGGATGAAGATCCTTCTTCATAAGTGGAAAGCAGAAAAAACAAGTTAGTTTGTCCAAAAAACTTACTTTGATACTTGAAATCCCCATTTCATTCTTATTCTGACTTCACTGAATATGGCGTCTACACTGTTAGAAAAAGGCCCAACAGAAGCATGAAGAACTTCCTAACTGCCACATTATGTCATCTGGTCTCACTCTATCAGATGTATTCCTTTGCTCTACCCATCCCTGCCCCATCTTTACTGCTATGAAACTAACTTGTTTGCTTTCTTTTCCTGTTCTGACAAATAGAATCTAAGATCTCAAATTTAAATGTTTCTCTTTCCACAGATGCTGCCTGCTCTCCTAAAGGATTCCATCATTTCCTGTTTTTATTTCCAACTGAATTTTTTTTTAAATTTCCATTTTTCTGTGTAAGTAATCAAAAGGACTTCAGCGCTCTCTTTAAACTGAAATAAGATGAGTAATGCCACATTTAGCTATTTTTCTGATTTTTATTATTAAAGGTTCGCTGTGACCCAGAGATACAAGAGCTTCGCCAGTGGCAAAGAGAATTGAGAGAAGAAAACAGAGGCTATACTAAAAAGATCATTAAATTTTGGGCTGAACAGGAATCTAAAGGTAAGATGAGTTTGTATTAATGATTATACAAAAGTGCATTGTATCCCTCTCTTCTGAATATCACAAAAACATCACATTTAAATGTCATTCAACTTGGTGACTTCCTGAGGTGCCAAGTAAATAAATGAATTGCTTCCTGCAGTATATTTGGATTGGAAAGTTAACGTAGTATGTTTCATGCTTCACGATAACCTTATTATGGAACATAAAAACCCAAGTCAACCCTATTAATACAAATCTAAGTTAGCATTCACTAACATTAAACAATCCTGACGAAGCTTTGCCAGTTAGTCATTATTGCAATGTCATTGTGGTTCTAAATGGAATTATTCACAGGTTTTCAATGCAAGATTATAAGGGAGAAAAGATGTTGGAATTAGTTATTTTTAACAAATGGGATTTAAAATTATCAGCAACACACACGAAATGCTGGAAGAACTCAGCAGGCCAGACAGCATCTATGGAAAAGAAGATATTTCAGGCTAAACCCTTCATCAGTGCTGGTGTACTGGTGATGAAGGGTCTTGGCCTGAAATGTTGACTGTTTACTCTTTTCTGTAGATGCTGCCTGCCCTTCTGTGTTCCTCCTGGATTTTGTGTGTGTTGCTTGGATTTCCAGCACTTGCAGATTTTCTTGTGTTTTTAAAATTATAAGTTACTCTTCATTGTTCTTTGGTATAAACTGGCAGAGTGGTTGGTCTTAAAGAACTTTGGGAGTGGAAATTACCCAATCCAAAGAAAGGATGTTTACTATTGTATAGATGCCCTATGAATCAAGGTACATCTACTCAACAATCATGCAAATAACAATATTTTTACTACATTTTCTGTGGGAGTTTCTGTAAGCACCAAGGACCCAAACAGCATAGAAATGTAGCCAAGAAAATGGCCACATTCATCCCACCCCAGTAAAAATAAAGATTTTGAAGTTCAGTTGTGTAACATGTTTTTGTGGGTTTTTTTCCTGTCAGTTTTCTGTCAGTATGTCAGTTTTGAAATGTGATTGATTACGTAATGTGCCACATGAAATTGAATGTGTTTTTCATATCTACGTCTTAAGAAGTGTTATTAAATGGTGGCAAACCAATCCATGTTTGATAGTGTTGTTACAATGCAAACTGAAGAAACTGTTTGTGCCCAGTTAGAAAAGGATTACCAGAAGTACATCAGTGTGTTCAAGCACTTGTTAAGGGTCCTTTTCTTATCTGAGGTAGTGTCAGGAATTCTTCCAATGAAGCAAATAACTTTCTTTGGTGGGTGAGTTGTGTGGTCCATACACTTCAATGCTTATTCTGTGCATTCATGTGCCTTACACCAATGTCAAATCATCTTGCTGGTGAGGGATACCTGAGCCTTTCTCCATCCAACCATTCATGCATTCAGATGTTCCCAGTCAGGCCATCAGGCTAAGGATGCCTTCTCAGCCAATGAGACTTATCATTTACCTGCTACAGGCACATATGGGCTCCATTTATGTACTATAATGACATAGGGACAAGTTGCCCTTAAGAACAATTATTTTAGCAAGTGCTCACTAATGGTAATAATTTGACAAATCTGTGAATATGTAACTAATAGCATATGTGTTAATTTTGCATCTCCAAACGGCTGGCCCTAGCTAGAGAGATTTCTTCTATCCTCAATGCAATATAAATATCTTTATAAAAAAAAATCTGTAATATCACCAAAATAGTTTTTATAGTTAAGTAGAGTGAAATTTCCTACCACCAGGTTTCATTTACTCAGAAATTAAAGTTTGATAGCAGCTTTCAATAAAATAGAAATGGGCAAAATGATGTTTTTCTGTGTGTTACATTTTACTGTAAATGGCAAATCAAGAGAATCATGAACATATGTCAAGTTTGATATTAAAAAAAATCAGCATAGTTCATGCACAGAATCAAATGTATAATTTGTTTTGTGCAAACAGCTTACCGAATTTAGTTTGCTTGCAGATACTTTTTTTTAACATTGCAATCCCTCGGGGGCCTCAGCACTTAAGAACATGCACTCCTTCATGCAGAGATGCAGAGAAAACAACATACACCATAGCTGACACAGAGGGCAGAGTGACTTTTACGGAGAAGGCAGAGAGCTCCATTTGAAGTCTAGGGACATCAAGAGAGGTCCTTTGTGCGAGGGTTATCATGAAACCCAACAGGGCAGCTTTTCAATAAAGTTGCCCAGGTCATTTATAGTATATTCAGCAATGAGAATGGAGAAATGATGGAAAATATTTCAAGATCTCATAAGATTTATCAAAGTGAGTTTCTTAGTCATTTCAGTAGTTTCCCTTCACGGAATTCTCTGCTACACTATCACCAAACTGCAAATGACTGGACAAAATAACTCATAAAAACACATACTATTCCTAACTCTACCACCCTCTCTTATTAAAATGGCCACAATCAAGCTCTGCTTATTGTCGTCATCTTGGCAATTACTGTTGAATCAGGCACCAGAATCCAAACCTCACAGCTCCTTCCCGTAGTTCTTGTGTGTCTCTCAAGTGTACAACAGCTTTAGTTGGATTCCTGATGAGTAAGAGGAGCCAGGTTAGGTTGGGGTAATCTTTGTTCTGCAAAATCTCTGCCCTCAGCTCTCACTCTCTCCAAGGTGGGTATATCATGGATACTGGCAGAAAACATGGCATTCACCATGTGGAAAAGCTTTGAGTGATCCATCTGAAATAGTTAATGAGAAAGTCAGGTTTATAAACCATAAACTCATGAGTTGCTGCCTTTACTTGTTGGAGGTCATTAATGTTGACAAATCCTAAGTTAAAATAGATGAATTCAGTCCTCTTTGAATTGAACGCCTGTGTCACTTTTGAAACTTTAAAGTGTGTAGCTAGTCATGAAACATGTCAGAGGTCTGCTGTCGAGGCTTGAAAAGGTCACGTGATGAGGAAGCTGAGTGGGAGTCATTTTGTCCTCCATGGAGAAAGAATCCGGGCATAAGACTGCATTTAGAAATTGTTTGCCCCTGGCAGGACCAGTAAATATCATAGCAATGTCTTCAATATTCATTGTTGTTGAAATCAATAGGTGAACAACTGCATTGTGCAAAAAGAACTTGTAATCTTCGTTTACCAAGAAAGATTACTGAAAACCTTGCAAATACTTTTCTTATATAATAGCACCTGTCCAATGAGTGTCCTTTCAAGTAGATAGACCACTAATGAACTAATGCAATGTACTCCTGATGGTACTGAACCATGAAAGAGCTAAATTGCACACAAAAGATCATGTTATTCATAGTGGAGAAGAAAAGCATTGGATATATTGATGATGTCATCTGGAGCACTCAATATGCTGGTTAAATAACAGATGCAATGGATGAATTGCACCTGGAGTTGCCTGTTCCAGTTTCCTGATGGGGCAAATGTCATGGAGAAATATGCATAAATGTTTGAAAATATCCTCAAAATTGTCTCTCTTTGTGTGATTTAATGGATTTTATCTCATCCTAGGTGCTTTTAGAGTCACATTTCTCTATAAAGACAAGTAATTATACAGATGCATGAAATCCAAAGTAAAACTCACAAAGACCTGGAGGAACTCAGCAGGTCAGGCAGCATCTATGGCTGACACTGAGGCCTGATAAAAGGTGTCAGCCTGAAATATTGACTGTTTATTCCTCTCCATAGATGCTGCCTGACCTACTGAATTCCTCCAGCATTTTGTGTATGTCTTTATAAAGTCCCCTTTTCCATGCATGATAATCTGTTCATTATAGCATACTGTATTGGAACCTTAATAAAGAACAGATGATGCTGTATTTGTCCAAACATGGAAGTAGCAAACTTGACTTCTATGAATTTTTGTTTGTTATAATATGCTATGCCTGGCAAAATAATGCCAATGCAATTTGACCTTATGCCTTTTATATGCTGTTTATGTATGTTGTCTCTCCGCATAAAGCTACTGCAGTCTCAGTGAGGACCAGTGTCAGCTGCTATTTTCAGCTGTTGTATTAAATATCTCATGAAAGCCAGAGTTCAAGTTTCACTGAGTCAGACCCTGTTTTGAATCCACATTCTTCAAGGGCAGAAGATGGTTGTGTTCATTTAACTTTTAAAGCTGTGAGTCCCTTAAAAGTTTTTAAAATTATTCTGTCTTGGAATCCAATAGTAAAGTGACTACTTATTGGTCACCCTTAGCTGTTCTTGAAGGTAGGGTACAGCAGCTGTCTCGATCTGTTGTAGCCTTTATGGCAAAAATACTCAACACAGTGGTGGTCCGGTCAAGTATCAAGCCAACTCTGATTCACAAGAAAGTATTTGGTACTGACACAGATAGAAAAAAATGGATTGCTCAGGATGTTAGTATCCAATGGCATACCTAGGAGTGGAAAACAAGCAGAGGAAGAAATGTGTAACTAAAAATACATTGCATAGAAATATTGAATGCGCAATGGTGGCAAGCTAACAAATATCTCAGAAAGTGACTGAAGAGTGGGTTTGACCTCCAAGAATGTTCAAGGTGCTTGACTAAAACATCGATCTGATTAAGGACCAATCATTTCCCTCCATAGATGCTGCCTGACCTACTGAGTTCCTCCAACATTTTGTTTGTTTTGCTGAAGATTTCCAGTATCTGCAGAATCTGCTGTGTCTCAGTTACATGGTCCAATTTATTACAGATTGCTGCCTAAGGGAGATGACAAAGACCATCTATACAAGGAGAGATTACTCCAAAGCACTTATTAAACATTAGTCCCTTGGGTGAGACAGTAGAACAGCAAGCAAGAATTTGTATTTCTATTGCACTTTATGTGCTTAAGTTATTTTAAAATCTTTCACAGAACACTAAGTATAATCAGATTTTCAATGTGTAAATGAATTAACCAGTTTGATCACTGATTAACCGTCAGAAATGGATATAGGATTAAAATATTATCTGGATTCTACAATATTGTAGCAGGGTAGAAAAGTATTCTTGTGTAACACTCACTCTAGGAGCTTGAACTCATGATTTGAAACTCATGCATTGAAACTCGTAACATTAATGCCAAGCAAAAAAAATCAAGGTTTTCACAGGGCAAGTAGGGGATCTGGGTTGGTGGGAAATGGCTCTTTTTAATCAAGAAGGCATGGTGTCTGCTGGCAGATACTTCATGATGTCCAAATCTATTCTGCGGTTACTTACAGAGATTTCTGGTGCAAAACAGATGTTTTGTTCCAAATGTATCACCTTAAATAAATTTATAATTAAACATAAAATTACAAATTATATTGTGCGCTAAATTGGATGGGTTGTATCATAATGCTACAAGCAGTCAACGCCAAAGAAAACATTTCTGGTTGTAATTAATCAAGCTCCTTAAGATTTTTCAATTTTAAGCCCTTATTATGTATTTTGTGGAAGTAGTGCATTATCTTTGACTTTGTTAGTATGATTGCCCTTGATCTCAAGACAGGGCATGAGTGTAAATGGCATTCAAGGAGCTTTGGTAAAACTGAAATCAGTGAGCATCAGAGGGGAAAAAATTTGCAAAGGATGCAGTTGCTTGAGGTTAATCATTTTTATCTCCAGGATATCAACACAGTTCATTAGCTATTTCAAACATCTGAGCAGAGATGATAATATACACTGATGAGTGCACCATATTTGATTCTATTTGTAGCTCCTTAAAAATTTAAGCAGTCTGTGCCTGCAGGCAATCAGAGGCAATTGACAGGTGTATACTGATAAGGGTTAAGTTTCAAGTGAAAAAAAAATGCCAGCAATGATCATCTCTAACACAAAAATATAGCACACTACCCTGGACATTCAATGACTTTAGCATTCCCAAGATTCCAGCTTACAACATCTTGGAGTCCACACTGACCAGAAATGCAAATTAACCAGCATATAAATAGCAGAGCTATCAGAGCAGTTCAGTGATTACATAACCTGCCATGAGCTCCATAAGTCGAATCAACCCAGTAACTACAAGGCACAAATCTGAAGCCCATTTAACTGACACACTATTCACCATACTGAATATTTATTTCACTGAGAAACTATAGATGCATTGAGTGCTATCTACAAAATTCACAATGGTTAACTGCTTAAGCTACTCTAAATAGCACCTTTAAAACTCACAGCCAGGAAGGACAAAGACAGAAGACCCATGGGAATGCTGTCACCTTAAAATTACACACCATCTTGACTTGGAAATACATCAAAATGCCTTCAATGTTGCTGGACCTAAATCTTGGAACTTCCATCCAAACAATATTATGGGAATTCTTTCACACAGTAGTTCAAAATGGTAGTTCACCAAAATATTCCCAAGGACAATTTGTTCTAAATACTAAATTATGGTATTGCTCAAAGAAAGCTAAATGAGCTAGTTTCATACAACCCAATACCCTTTTCCTTACAATACACAATTCTATGGCTAAGGTACACCTAAGGCTACATTAAGAGTGCATTTTAGGGTCACAATTACTATAATTTCTAGGTTTTTTCTTTGTGAGACACCAGGAAATTAGAAAATCTGTCATGGCAATGTTGAAAAGGACCTTAATGAGTCTGTTGGTGAGCCTATTTGGTATAATCTATTGGTATAGTCTATTAAGCACTATGTCACTGGGGTGTAAGAGGTGACATCATGTTGCACAGACTACAGAAACAGAGGCAGATCTTTTGTAACAGAGGCGTAACTTCCATCTCTCAACATATTGGCTCTCAAGTTCCAGCTAGGAGAAGCTTTAGAACAGGATAAAGAAATACACGTTTAAGCACTTTTGTTCACTTTGAAACTTGATTTAAAAGCCAATGCCCCATTATAATCGCTGGTAAACACAGTGAATCAGCTCCAGTAGCAAAATATTATGACCTACTAAGAGATACACAACACTTTCTGTTTGGGACTTCATATAAACGTATGAAGCCTGGGACTTGCTATCAATTGAACAAGTAAGACACAGTCTTTCATTTCTCAGTATAAAGAAAAGCTATTGGCTAGTATTGCATTTTGGTGGCCATAAGGTGATAATTCTACTCTGTAATTTGTCAGTTTATATTTATTGCACCTTGCACCAACATTAAATTCCATTGCATTTTTAAACGAATGTAAGATTGTGTATGATTTTCCCACAAATTTTGGTGACTTTCAGGATCCCAAAAATAATTTCACTGGAGAGTTCTATTCTCAGTTTTTCAGGCTGAATAGAAATTAGTTTTATACATGCCAGCTTCTAACATTTTCTTTGGAGTAGTAATGAAAATTTCTGCAAGCTGTAGAGACACATATTCCAACTTGACACTTTATAACAAGCAGATGCATGAAATCAAAAAGCCTTGAACTCATGATTCTACAACAATGCACAAATTGAAAGCTTTTCGTAAGACATATATCTTCAACTGTAAACCTTGAGCAACTCTCAAAATATTGCTACTGTGTTGGTAAAAAATATAATTTTGAACATGAATTGTTGCGGATGATTATTAATAATGTTTTGATGGGAAGAACAGGGTGGAGATGTTGCTGTTCATTTAAAATACAATGTTTAGTAGTTTTTAAAAATTTCCTGATTTCTAATTTTTTTTTACTTTCTCACTTGTGATGATAGTTTTGTGAATGTGAAATTGCGTTGTTGGGAATAGTGAGAGTGGAGTTCTGCAAGAGGAGTGTGAGACAGGTGGCAGAGGAGGAGTGCAGAGGTGGGGTGTGGTGCAGGTGCAGACACACTAGCTCCGAAACACCAGGCAAACTCATTTGATTCCAAACAATTGGTTTATTGATCATTACAGAACGTCTCTCTGATGCTTCCCACTCCACCCCTCTCTCTTCCTCTTTTTCCAACCATGATTCCCCTCTCATTGCCCCCTTCTCACTCTCAGTCCACAATATTTTTTTGTGTGGCATCAGTACAGTGCAGTGGTACAGTACTGTGCAAAATTCTTAGGCACCCTAGCTACATATATGTGGCCAAGACTTTTGCCCAGTAACTACATATATTATACACATAAATCATCCAACTTACTTGGTAGGTGGGAGAGGTAGATTTCCAAGAATACTGAAGTAAGCTCAAACATGGTTTTGACACCTAACTGCTGATTGGCATCCAAATATTCAATGAATAAATAGTTTGAATTTTTCAGAGTGGTTGATAAAACACCACAAATAGCCAAAGGACAGTTTGACTTGGCTGATATTTTTAGAATTTATTTTATGGCACATTATTGTTGTAAAGTCAATACTGATTACTCCAAAACTCTTAAAAATAGTTTTGTTTAATGTGGTTTGCTGAGAAATTTACATTCTTTAGCATGAACTTACGCAGTAGAATTTCAATACCCATATAAATAATTTTTTACCAGTTGCTGATTGAAAATAATTGCTTGTTCTCCAGCACACTAGTGTATACATAAATGGTATAAAGAGTAGACTGATTTCTTCCCTATTTTCCACAACTTTAGAAATGTCTCAATTCCCACTACCCTGAATGTGAAATAAGCACTTTCTAACATTATTTCTCAAGGCCCTTCACCATTTTAAAGAATAATACAAAGACCACCCACATCAAATGTATCATGCCCTTCATTGTGTGTTGTCATTGCTATGTGAAGCAGTGATATGCAAATGTTTAAACTAGTGTTGGGTGAAGCAACTGCAGTTCAATTTAGCAAACTTTAATGTTGGTGGAAAAGTAAAATAGTGGTTTATACTGTAAAGCAGATTCTTAAGAGTGAAATATAATTATAATTTTCTAAAGACACTTGCGGCACACAACCTTTTTACTCTATAATAGACCCAAGTATACAGGTAACATTTTTAAGGTAGTAATTCTGGATTTCATAAAAAACAAGATTTGCATAGATTGTTGTCTGGATGTATAACCTAAAGTCTGAAGATTTTCATAACTTAAATCTTTAACCATATGAGAGTGCGGTAATTGAAGATACAGATGAGAAGGGGAAGAACATGTGCTATAAAATGTATTTCAGTGATTTTTCCAACATAAAGCAGCCTCCACTAACCTGTTGATGGAAACAACATTGGATGAAACTAGTATTGTACAAGTTGAATATTGTGGTTACATTTTGTAATCTTGCAGTACTTTGCCAGCTATTTCAATATTTTATGTACTTGGATTGCTTGTCTCCTAGCTAAGCATGGTCAACCTCTACTCTTGACCCCAAGCATTGTCCCTTCATTTTGTTCCTAATTACCTAAAACAAAATATTTGTTGAATACGCTCTTTATTGTCCCCACAAGCTTAAAGCAGCCATGTCCATAAATATTCTGCTCATACAAAGAATCATTGAATTCTCAGTATCAAGCATTTGTATGTTTATTTTAGCTCAAACAATGAAATCAACCCATAAAACAAGGACATCAGGATAGGAAATACCACACATTCATTCTCACAACTGAGCACTATACTATATAATAGATTGAGTCGAAATAGAGCTACAAACTGCAAATGAGGTATACATCAAGATAATAGACTTACCCTCCCCTACCTTCCCCCAATCACCTGACATTGAACTTTTCCTCCAATAAAATGTTCCTAAATTAATCAGTTAAGACTCAGTTTGAAGATTTGTTGGTTGGAAAGTGTTCTCAGATGTCCTGAATGAGATACAAAAACCAATAAATAAATGCAGGTTTTTAAAAAAGTTGTAACTATAAACAAATATTCTATTATTTTATTTATTGGGTCAGGTAATGGAGAAATTATTATATGGTCAATATTTCAGAAATTAATATTTTGATTATAACTTGTTTTTGTTAAAATATACAGTTGGACAGAAAATGGAGGAAGAGGAAGTTGAAGAGTCAATGACCACCCCTGCTGAAGTACCTGTTAAAGTTCCTACTCCATCTTGTAATTAAATGTCATATGACTTCTTTTCTTAACAGGAGTTTTTCTTCCATTTCAAATCAAACAGTTCAGATCCAATACTACTATAATGGTACTTTAATAGTATTTAGAAAATAAACATTTGCACATACCTTAAATTTGGTCAATATGTGACTTGTCTATATTTTACTTTACACACACAAAATCAAGTACTTGCACAGGTTGATTGTCTCATTAAATGTGCCTTAAAATTTAGTGTGTATGCACAAAGATTTCATGATATTGATGCTATAAAAGACATCATTTTAATAAGACATGTCAACAATTGACCAGTTATTTAAATGTTTAATAAAATCTGCAGTTGTACCATCCGCCGGCATGGAGTTAAGCATCAGGCTTCGTAGCATTATTGCAAAAGAGCAAACAACAATAAAATAAATTGATCTGTGAGTATTATTTCTCACGTTGCAACAGTGAAAATATATTCACTGTTTTTTTCACCACGGAATTTAAAGTTACAGGCAAGAACACTATACAAACTTAGATTTACATTATACAATTATTTGTATTCTGATCAATCAAAAGGGACTTTTTACTTACAGCTACAAAGTTTTTGGCATGTTGATACTGAAAGTAGGTTGGTTGATGCAGCAACTGAGAAAGAAATACAGGTTGAGCAACCCTTATCTGAAATGCTTAGGGCTGAAGCTGTTTTGGATTTTGGATTTTTTCGGATTTTGGGATATTTGATTCTATATGATGAGATAGCTTGGGGATGGGGCCTAGTATAAACAGGAAATTCATTTACATTACATATACAGCTTATATATGTACCCTGAATTACCTTCAATTTTCTGTTTATCGAGATAGATCTTTGCTTCTTTCCTAATCGGCATACCATTAAGTGACATATGTGTACTCCAACTCTGACAAATTCACTCTTTCAAAACATGGTTGAGATCTTCATTTTTCACTCTATGCAGTGTTTTTCTATCTTTTATTAACTTCTGTTCATTATTTTCAGCAAAGAACTTTAACACTTTGTCAATACACATAAAATGCTGGAGGAACTCAGCAGGTCAGGCAGCATCTATGCAAAAAAGGGTACAGTTTATGTTTCAAACCGAGACCTTTGACAGGATTTTCTCGTTTGTTAGCAGCTTGTCCTTCTGTTTCTTCAAGTCGTAGATGGTGGTTGTTCTAACACCATAGTCCTCCATCAGATGCTTCACACTTCCTCTGCTGTCAAATTTTTCCAACAACTTGCCTTTCTGTGTTATAAATGCTTCCTCTTTTTCATTTTTCTATTACCCATATAGGGGTAACTACAGGCCTTTTTGACATTTTCAACAATATCTTCATAACACAGAGCAGAGAATAAGTACAAAACACACGGTAATCACTGTGAGTAATGTATGAAGGTCTGACTATGATGACTGCTGAAAACTAACTGGTGCCAACCGAGCCCCACTCATGGTACATGAAATCTCTTCTCAGAACTGTCTGTGGTGCACAGAGACCTGTGGGTCACCTGGAAACCTTCCACATGCCTTGTGGAATTTTCCATTTATGGTGTCATGCTCAAAAAGAATTCAATTTTGGAGACTTTTGGATTTTCGGATAAGAGGTGCTCAGCCTGTATGGACAAGCTTTAAAAATTGCCATTTGTGCAGTCTTTTGTCCTACCTTTCAATTACAGGTGTGGAATTAACAAAACTCCTTGCATACAAAGCATACTAATGTTTTAATTATTAAAACATTCCTATTTCACTTGCTTTCAGTATACAGTACGCATGCACCACAGACTGAATCTTCATTGCAAAAGGAAAATATTACTATTTTGTCATATATAGAATAAACTGCACTTGAAACTGTAAATTGCTATATCAATTTACATTATGGCTTTTATGTTGGATAATACGGAATGCCCAAACAAATAAAAATACCAAAGTTATGCTCTTTACTAGTTAACTCTTCTCCACTAACAACATACATTACTGATGCTGCATTAAAACTTATCAAAGATAAACAAGTTATCCCCATCTCCTCCAGGGAGTTTTCCTTAAGTATCTATTAGATATTGGTTTAGCAGAAATGAAGCAATATTGAAAGTTACACACTACCATAATTTATTAAATGTAATGCACTCTATATTTACATAACACAAAAATGCTCCAGAGTCACAAATGTTTTCTTCAGAATCATTCTGGTGCTGCTTTCATTTTAAAGGCTTGCAGCTTTAAAAGAAAGAGTACTTCATATGTACACCAAGCTTCACTGTACATCCTTATTTAAAAAAATTGTTTTGAATATCTTCCCATTTAACTGGGCATCAAACAGCTTATACTGGTTTCACTACCACAAGCTTCCACTTGTACTGATTTTTCACCATGAACAGCTGGAATTTGCTTACAGCTCTAACAGTTTTGCGTTCACCAAAGATGTCTTCCTGCATAGCTTGGAGGAGCAGATGGGATCTGAAAAATAAATGAAACATTAGTTATTTTTGGCAATCAATACATTTTTCATAACTGACAGTATTCAAAATTATTAACATACAACAGCTGATTGGAAGGTTGACAACAACAGACAAGGAGGCATTCAGCTTTTTAGGCACATGATGGCTCATGGGGTGTGTGGAAGAGGGGCAATTCCATTCACATCAATACTTTGCTTCTTATTTCCTTGTATCCTTGCAGTTTAATTCCTTCCATGTTCACTTTGACCCACTCTTTTAAATTTTTTTAGCCGTTAATCTGTATTAATGGGTAAAAGAATCAAAAGTTCTAGCCACTGTCTATAAGGAGTTTGTCCATTCTCCCTATCACTGCATGGGTTTCCTCTAGGTGCTTCGGTTTCCTCCCAAAGTCCAAAGATATACCAGTTAGCAGATTAATTGTTCATTGTAAGCTGTCCCGTGATTAGGCTAGGGTTAAATCGGGGGTTGCTGTGTGGCCTAAATAGTGCTGGATTTCAAGAAACAAATAAAGAAATTAAAAAAGAATTTGCAGTCACCAATTAATCTACTAGCACAGCTTTAGAATGTGGGAGGAAGCTGTGGGCATGTAAACTCTCTATAGACAGCACCCATGGTCATAATGGAACCAGGTTTTTGGAGCTGACAGACAACAGTACTAACTCTTGCACCATCATGCAGCCTTGGCTTCACCACATTTTATATTACTAATAACATGAAGTTCAAACATATCAAAATTATTTTATCCATTGTGTGAATACGTGCAAATGCATAAATAAAAATTCAAAAGTAATATTTGCAAATAAGTATTTAAGTACCTGAATATTTCTGTGCTTCAAAGTAACGACGTTAACAATAATCTTTTTTATAGATATGATAATGTGGTAAGCAATAGATGTATAGATAAATGTGGCTTTCCTAAAGTTGATGCAAAAGTTCCCTGACTCTGCTATTTTCCTGTGAAAATGGCACTTTGCCATATGCTTTACCTGAACTAATTGTCCTGAAAACACTATTTTGCAGCGTAGATTAATTGCAGGCAAGAAAAGAGTATGTGCATTGACTTAGTTCAGTTTTGTAACTGAGGGAAGAAAATGCATTGTCTAGAGACTTTTTATAGAAACTGACTACTTCTAAAATAGTTGCTTATTTTGAACTCTGAAGGCAGCCCAAATGATCTTCATTTTGAAGGACATCAAGATTTCCAAAAGCTAAAAGCATCTGTAAAATATAGTGTAACATTCGTTAAATAACTACATGATTAAACTGTATGACATACTGATATAATCCAAACCATTCCTTCAAAAGTTTTGAATTCTTCAGCTTTTGGAATTACAAGTATATTTTGTGGCAATGTACTTCAAAAATGAATCTTATTGTTGTTCTTTTATTCCAGCTTATACATCAGCCAAACTTGCTCATACCTCTACAATATTTGGAATGTTTTAAGTTATCTTTTGGCAGTGACATGAACAAGTTAGAAGAGCAGTCATGATCTTACTGAATTTCAAAGCAGGCTCAAGGGACTTTCTGGCCAATTCGTTTATTGTTCTCTTAAAATACATACTTTCCATTAGAATTCAAAATGCCAAAAGACTGCAAACTTCAAAAGAGTCAACAACTTACATTTCCACCATTAAGTACAACTGCCATTTCAGTGGGTTGGTAAACGTTACTCCGAAGCTGAATGTTGGGTCTATGTCCCAGACTCCCATTGCGAAATCCAGATTTAAATGCTATATAATAGGAGAGGGAGGAGGAGAAAGAGTAGTTTGCATTGCAGAATAAAACCAATGTAACAATAATGCAACCAAATTCAAAAAAATATCTGTTACACATTTAAGTATAATGTAAATAAATCTTTCTTGCTCAAACCTGACAATCAACAGGTGCCAAATATGTGCATTTCTAATAATGTTTTAACATTTGTAAATTTCTTTCCAATTTATATAGAATATCTATATAGAAGTCACAAACAATGTATGGCACAGGAGGCCATTGTGCCCAGCCTATGTTTACTGACTATTACTTCTATAAGACCTTCAGCAATATTCAACATGAATCTTTTTTCTATAATAATAGACTGTTATCCTTGTGTGCAAGATAAGAAAGTTTAGGCAAATAACCTTTGACAATAATAGACAAAAGGTTGCAAAAGTTGATTGGAGTAGGTTGATTGCAGGCAAAGGGAGTTCTGGCAAATGGGATGCTTTCAAAAGGAAAATAGCATGCGATCAAGGTCTACGTGTTCATGTTAGAGTGCAGTGTAAAGTCGCCAGGAGTAGGGATGACAAGTGATATTGAGGCCTTGGCTAGGAATAAGAATGAGGCATAGATCAAATACAGGCAGCTGGGATTAACCGTGTAGTATTAAGGATATAGGAATATTCTCAAGAATTTGAGAGTTTATAGGGAGCAGTTGGACAGGCTAGGATATTCTTGGTGTCTAAGAGTTGTATAAACTCATGAGGGTCATAGATAGGCTGAAAGAACTCAGTCTTTTTTCTAGGTTTGGGAAATCAAAAATTAGAAGGCATAGGTTTAAGGTAAGAAGGTAACTATTTAATAACATTTTTTGTTTATATAAAAGATGGTTGGCATATGGAATGACCTACCAGAGTAAGTGGTTGAGTCAGATACAATAACAACTTTTAAACTTTTGGACAGGTAAAATGGATAAGAAAGGTTTAGAATATAAGCTAAACGCAGGTGAAAGGGGCTAGCTTGGAAAGGCATTTGACACCAACACTGATCTGATCTGCTCTGGAGAACTCCCATCCACTGCCACCTGACTCATAGTTCCCTTATCCTGCGCTGCTCACTTCTATCTCCTACTTAAGATCCATGAACCTGAATGTCCAAGTAGGCCCATTGTCTCTGCCTACTCCTGCCTCACTGACCTCTTGTCTTCATACCTCGACTGTATTCTATCCCCCTTTGGGTTAAGTTCGTTTCCACCTACATCTGTGGCATTTCTCTTGCTCTCGATCTTCTAACTTTCAATTCCCTGGCCCTGACCACCTCATTTTAACCATGGACATCCAGTCCCTATACATTTTGATGCCCCAGAAGGCCTTAAAGCTCTCTGCTTCTTTCTCAATAAAAGAACCAACCAGTTCCCCTCCACCACCACCACCCTCAGGCAGAACTGGCCTCAGCTATGCCTGCCTTTTCGTTGGCTACACAGAACAATCCACCTTCCAAGTCTTCCCTGTTAATGCTCCTCAACTCTTCCTCCATTACACCGATGATGACATTGGTGCTGTTTCATTCACCCTTGCTGAGCACATCAATTTCATCAACTTTGCCTCTTACTTCTACCCTGTCATTAAATTCACTAGGTCTACTTCTGACACTTCTGTTCCCTTTCTCAATCCCTCTGTCTCCATCTCTGGAGACAAACTGTTGACCGACATCTTTTCTAAACCTACCGATTCCCACAGCTATCTTTATATAACTCTTTCCACCCTGTCTTCTGTAAAAATGCTATTCCCTTTTCTCAGTTCCTTTGTCTCCACCACATCTGTTCCCAGGATGTGGCTTTTCTTTCCAGGACATCAGAGGTGTCCTCCTCCTTCAAAGAACGGGGTTTCCCTTCCTCCGCCATTGATGCTGTCTGCACCCACATCTTCTCCATTTCCCGAACATCTGCACTCTCCCTACTTTCCTTTATTAGTGATTAAGTTCCTCTTGTATTTACCTACCACCCCATGAGCCTATGCATCCAAAACACAATTTTCCACCTTCCGCCATCTCCAAAAGGATCCTACCACTAAACACATCTTTACCTGCAACCCCCACATCAATCTCTCTGTTTTCCACAAGGATAGCTCCCTCTATGATTCCTGATTCCCTTATCAATTTGTCCCTCCCCACTAATCTCCTTCCCAGCACTTATCCCTGCAAGTAGCCAAAGTGCTACTCCTGCTTATTCATCTCCTCCCTCACCTCCATTCAGGGCCCCAAACAGTCCTTCCAGATGAGGCAACACTTCAGCTATGAATCTGCTGGGGTCATCTATTGCGTCCGGTGCTCTCAATGCAGCCTCTTCTACATTGATGAGCCTCATCGTAAATTGGGGGACTGCTTCTTTGAGCACTTGTGTTCCATCCGCCAAAAATGGAACTTCCTGGTGGCCAAACATTTTAATTTCACTTCCCATTCCCATTCTGACAGGTCGGACCATGGCCTCCTCTTGTGCCACGATGAGGTGGAGGAGCAACAACTTAAATTCCATCACCAAACTAATGGCAAAAATATTGATTCTTCCTTCTGGTAAACAAAATCCCTTCCCCTCCCTTTCTTCTTCTATTCTCTACTCTGGCCTCCTACCTCTTCTCAACTGCCTATCATCTCCCCCCAGGTCCCTCCTCCTTTCTTTTCCCCTATGGTCCTCTCTCCTCTCCTATCAGATTCCTTCCTCTCTACCCCTTGACCTTTCCTACCCACCTAGCTTCATTTATCGCCTTCTAGTTCTCCTCCTTCCCCTCCCCCCATCTTCTGCCTTCCTTTCCAGTTCTGAAGAAGGGCTTGGTCTGAAAGGTCGACTGTTTATTCATTTCCGTAGATGCTCCCCAACCTGCTGAGTTCCTCCAGCATTTTGTGTGTGTTGCTTTAGGTAGGCATCGTAGTTGGCATGATTAGGACCTCTTTCCATGCTGCACTACTCTTTATGATTCTATAGGAAAACAATGCTATTTAATTGATCAAACATTGTTACAAAACGTCAAAGTTTCTGCTCACCTGCTCCAGATTCATCTAAGGAGAAAGCCTTGTTTTCCATGTAAGTACGTGGAAGTTGCAATTCTTCTTCAAAGTTAGTCTCTCGTATTCTTGGCTGAACTGCATCAAAGTAATCTGGTGTGTTTTGTTTTGATGGAACAATTGAGCAATGGACTTCTGGGATAGCATGAAAAATTAGAAATATCCATCCATTAGAAACAAGTGCAATGGAGAGGGCAGGATCATCCCACAGAGGTTGTTTTTTCAGTTCCCTGTTGCCGTAGAGGTACATGACAATCCATGCAACCCAAATCAAGATGGAAAAGAACATAGTTAGAATAACACAGGTTCCATTCTTCTTCCATTTCTTGAACTTTCCACACAAGGTGAAGAAAGAAAGGGAAAAAGTAACAGCCATTAGGAACATAACGTAGATGGATGCCATGACAAAGTCCATCTGCTCATATCTGCAAGCAGGTTTTTGTTCCCTGACAATGGTTAAGATCAACCACTCAACTGCAATAATAACTTGAACCAGCATGAGGCAGATTGCAATGCCAGCCAATAGCAACCCTGAAGGGCCTTTGCCATGCTGTACCAGTTGACGGAGTCTCCACGCCTGGGCTAATAAGCATGAAAAGCAGAGTGCGAACAGAACTCCCCATAAAAATCTTCTTGTAGGACATGTTCTTTCATCTTCTGGTATGATAAATGCAAATGACAGTCCAAACAGCCCAAGTGTGCCAAACAAAAACAGGAATTGGATTCCCAGAGGACTCTTCTTTTCTTTGTCCTTAATGAATGGTAACTTCACCAGAAGGATCAGCATCAACAAGAATGCAGTGAGCACTCCGGCGCCTGCCACCGCCTCCACAACTATGCCCCATATTACATCCAAGCTGCAGAGGTTCAGATAGTGTGGAAGGAGGTTTAATCCACAACCCCTGTCCGAAATAGGGTTGCTTGAGTTCTGCGAATATCCATAATTAATTGATGAGAGAAGGATGAATGAAGCAGCCGAAAGTGTTTTCATACTGCCCACTGAAAAAGAAATTGGAAAGTTGGGTTGGGCCCGGGAGGGAAGTGAATGGAGAAGCATATAGTAAATTTTAGATGGAGCATTGCAAAGTATTTCTTTTCTTTTATCATCTGGTGAAAACTGCAACATGTACAATTTTGTCTATTGGAAAATCATGCGGTAATTGTGGAGAACAAACATTTGAATGAGAGTACTATTATTCCTTAGTTGTTAGAACAGAATTAATTAAAAAATCAAAGCTTCCTCATGAACAATTCCCAGTTTCTTTTACTGAAATATAATTAGTCATACTAGAAACTGCACAAAATGCATCAATGAGGTTATTACCTTCAGTTTTATAGTGACATATTGTAAAACAGTAAATTTTCAGTAGTGGTATGCTAAAGTAAAAAGTAGCATAGAACAGGAAGAGGAAATGATAAATTTACCAGGTCAAGTCTTATGTACCAAGAAAGCAGGTTTCACAGCAATGAAATTAACGCTTCCAAACAAACAAAATAATGTAAGAGGAAGTTTTGTTTCTCTCACTGTTTGTTAATCAGCTAGGTTGGAAAGTTGCATGGAGTTCACTTTAGAGCTCACGTGATTTGCTGGTCACTAGACAGAAGCTTAACCAATTTCCATCATGCCACTTAATTTTCCTCTCAAACTTTCTGACACAAGAGAAGGAAAACCAAATCAATCTCCTGCTGATCCAGGATACTGTAATTGCTATCATTTCACACATTACAAAAGATTAATAAGGAACAATAATGAGAAATCTGAAAATACTCAGAAGCATCTGTGATTTGAAATTAAAACAGTTAACAAGATCAATGACAAATAAGAGAAAATCTGCAGATGCTGGGAATCCAAGCAACACACACAAAATGTTGGAGGAACTCAGCCGGCCAGGCAGCATCTATGGAAAAGAGTAAACAGTTGATGGTTTGGGCTGAGATCCTTCATCGGGACTTTTCTATAGACGCTGCCTGGCCTGCTGAGTTCCTCCAACACTTTGTGTGCTGTTAACAAGATCAAAGACCATTTTATTAAGACAGTTTTGAATTTAGAGCAGTCCATTGAAAAGGACATTCACCTGGACTGCTAGCTCCATTTCTCTTTCCATAGATGCTGTTTAACCTGAGTTTTACCAGCATTTTGACATTAGGATGAAGAACAGAAGAAGGCCATCTCTGTCGTTAAGCCTGCTCTGCATTCATGACAACCACTGCTGATATTTTACTTCAGCACTATTTTCCACTACCCTTCAATCTCGTTAGTATCTAGCAATCCATTATTTGGCTTTGAATGAAAACAACAACTGAGCTTTGATAGCCCAGGCAGAGATCCACAAATGAATGCCAGCCAAACAACTAGACAGGTAACCAACATGTACTAAATTTGTACATGGGCATGTGACCCGTGCTTTCACTGGAATGTCTACATGATCAGACTGAAGGACTGTATTCCACAACAGTAATTATAACTATATGTGGGTATATTTAAGCCTTGTACATCTGGTCTGAAGCATGACTGGCTAAATGAAATAAAGTCACATAGAGGAGCATTTCAAATGGTTTAATTTTTGAAGATTAACTTCAATGGGAGTTTTAGAACCAAGGTTTAAATGACATGCAATTTGTCTTTGAGAACGTGACAAGGTGTACAAAAGACTCTTTAAAAATAGGTGGCAATGAAGCTCAAGCCTACAATTTGCAAGCATATAGGTTGCCAAGGTTAGTATCCTAAACAAACATTTCATAGTATCTGTAAGGATTTCCAAAATGTACCCAACAAGGTTTTATAAAAACTGCCTATTTGTTTAAAAGGGTGAATTTTTAGGGTTATTTTAATCTGCAGGCTAAAACCATTGAATGGTTCCAACCAGAGTCTATTGGAGCTCAAAAACAGGCCCTTCAGCCCATCATAGCAATGGCAGCTATAGCGCTGTTCAATACTCAATGTCATCATTTCTAAGGAGTCCCATTTACCTATGTTAATTCTGTGGTCTTCTATGTCCTGGTGGTTCAAGTATTGTTCTAGGGTGCATCTTTAATGTTGTCAGATAACTGCCTCTAGCATCTCCTCAGGCAGCATGTTTCAACCACTGCTGAATAAAATTACCTTTTCATTCTTGCCTTCTAGAAATGCCCTTTTGTTTTAGATACTACCACCATGGGTAAGTGATTCTTGCTAGCCACCCTTATTTATCCTCCTCATAACATACTAAAATCTTGACAATATCTTCCAGTTCATCTGTCAACACTCCATATAACCATCATCCTTTGCGTGGAAAATTTTATCTCTCAGACCCCATTTTAATATTGACCCTTTGTAAACTCCCCTATTCTGGGACAAAGACTGTGGCCTCCCACTTTATCTCTGCCCCTCATGATTTTATAAGCTGTGAGATCCTCCTTAGTTTCCTCTACTCCAGGGAAAATAGTCCCAACCTATCAAGTCTTTCCTTATAACTCAAGCCCACCAGTATCACCAACACTGTTGTGAATATTTTCTGGTTTATTTACATTCTTCCTAATTGTACCGTGGCCAGAACTGCATACAAGTTCGGTCTCATCAATGTCCCATTCAGCTGTCTATGACATTGAAAGTTAGTCTCATCCAAACTATAAGCTAATTGCCCAACTAGGCATGGTCTCATTTTCCCCAGCAACAGAGCAATATTTCAGTATTGTCCAAGCCCTGGTTTATTTACATGTCCTGTTTTCAAGGAAGTGCATTTAGTTCAGCACTCTCATCAAACAAAAAACAAACAAGAAATATAAAGCAAAGTTTTGGATTTTACTGAAAATCTTCCAGACACTGTGGAAGTCCAAAGAATTGGGAGATTTAAAAATAAAACCCACGGTCATCATGATATTAGGAGGATTAAGCTAAAATACTATGAATGACAGAGCAGGACTAACACTTTTCAAGATGGTAGAATCCTTGTTTTAGGTACAAAAGCAATAGTTGTTGAACAGTTACAAAAAATATTCACAAAATATCTAGTGGAAAGTTGACCTTGCACTGAAGCTGAATCTACAGTTATGTGAAGACTTTGGGAGGATTTCTTTCTTCTGTAAAAGACCAGTAATGCAACTTTAGAGATTGAAATGATAAAGAGGGCTTGATAGAATGGACATTGTGAGATGTCCTAAAAAGATTAACTTCTCAATTGGATTCTGGATGATCCATACCTTTACCATTTACATTAAGGGAGCTATTGAATCCTGCTTTTCAACACACTCATCAACTAGTCACCAATACTCAGAGAAGATAAACATTCAAACAATTTGCAGATATTGAGAAATTATGGATAAGTAGTCCAGGGGGGAAATAGATATGAGATTTATATATTAAATTAGAGGCTTAAATTGAGAGTTTTATTTTCAATGCAAGGGCAGATGAGCTATAGATTATGGTAATTATGTCCCATTTCTCTGCCCAACCCCCTTTTCCAGTACAGAGCAGATAGCAGCCTTCACACTGTCATGAAACTGCCATCCATTTTACAAGTTGTTGGTTCAAACTCTTGATGACACAAGCAATTCTGCGGATGCTGGAAATCCAGAGCAACACTCACAATGTACTGGAGGATCTCAGCAGATCAGGCAATATCTATGGAAAGGAATCATCAGGACTGGCTCTGTCTGAAATATTGATGTTTTAATTTTAATAGATGCTGCCTGACCTGCTGAGTTCCTTCAGGTAGGTGAGTGAGAGAGAGAGAGAGAGAGAGAGGGAGGGAGAGAGAGGGAGAGAGAGGGAGAGAGAGGGAGAGGGAGAGAGAGAGAGAGAGAGAGAGAGAGAGAGAGAGAGAGAGAGAGTGTGTGTGTGTGATGTGTGTGTGTGTGTGTGTGTGTGTGTGTGTGTGTGTGTGTGTGACTGGAACTTTTAAAAGCACTGCTTTTCCATATGTCACCTACCCCATGAGCTATGCAGTGGTTCAAGAAGGCATCTCGTTGTCACTTCCACATGGGTAACAAACATTCATCATGTCAGTGACATTAGGGCAATAACTTTTAACGTTTGATCAGTGGTAAACAGTTTGAAAAAGAAATTTTAATAGATGATAGCGGTGGTGGAATGAGTGCATAACTGGTTGTAGGAAGAAAGTAAGGAGTTTAGGACTCAGTAATTGTGAACGTGAAAAAGAGGGAGGTACTGTGGTAATTTTATCGGAGATTTTGGGGTAATTTTGGAGGCTCGATGTATGAAGGACACCACAGAGAGATGTGTAGGTTGGGAATGCTTAAAATGGAGCAATGATGGTTGACAGGTGACAAGGACTTGAGAGGAGATATCGATGGCGTTTTGAATGATTACACAGAAATTCAAAACTGCAGGCAACACAGATACGGATTAGGGGTTCAAAAGGGAGACTTGGAAAGAAGGGAGAAAGGATTATTTAGATCGAGCTTTCAGAGACAGTATAGCCAGAATGAGCCGAAAGGTCTCTTGTCCTATAATTCCATTGTCCAATGTTTCACAAGCGGGCATCAATTACAATATATTCTATTTGCCTGTCAGTGACTTAAACGACCATCAGCGATTCAAACAATTAAAATTTACTAAAGGGCGGTAATAACACGAACACGGACGTTTGCTGGCAAAAGGACAAGGAAAGCCATAAATACATAATGCGAGTAAATATATTCGTTGTTCCTCCTTTTTTAAAAAAATATTTTAATCTAAAACTGGTTTCAGAAAACATCGCTAGCTAGACGCGCAGATATAACCCCCTCTCCAGATAATTAGCAGCGACAGCTGAAACCTTCCATAAAACACCATAACAATGAGGCATCTCATTCCCTTGCCATAAAGAAAATGCTAAATAACACCTACTGTTGAGCAGACAACCAGACAACGTTTTTCGAAGGAGCTGTCCGGTCCCAAGCTGATAAAGCCATCCATGCCCGTCTGCCCCGACTGGGAACCGGAATCTACACGCACACTTAAGTGAGTTGAGTGACCCTAATTGAAGTCCCACGTCGCTGCTTTATGCAGCGCTGAACATTGAACTCCGTCCAGATACACACGCGCTTTGCTTCCATTCTTGATTTACACCAAATGGCTCCTATGCCTAACATCGGGTCGTTTTCTGCGTTGGTTGACCAATATTTCCCCCTCACATCTTATGTTGCACTACGTTACCAGGGACCAAGGGACGACGGCATTAATGTTAAATCGGCGTAATTTTTTTTTGCGTTTGAGAATGAAATGCAAGAGAAAATTCAGTTAAAACATCTCGAAAATAGTCACGACAAACCACTTACCCCACTTCTGCAAGTGAATATGTATCTTTAAACACAGTATGTATGAACAATCGACAAAGAAGGTTGTGATCCGGCTAACATTTCAATGGATATTTCTTTGAGTAATATTGATTCACAATTCTTCACACACAAAAAACATATTTCAATTCACAATTTCTGCAGCGAGCGCGTAGTGTTCATACACAATCTCGTACAGAAACAAAACCTCAATATCGGACAGTCACTTTCGAAATTGTTTTAAAATATCAAATAACAAAAGAACAAGCCAAACAAGAACACACCTCACAAACGATATAGCTTCCACTCGGAATCCGGTCTAAAATGCGGCGCAGAGATTCTGTAGAAGTAGGTTGCTTGCCCCGCTCCTCGATGGTGCGTGGGAGCTGATTCTCTCGAGGGGACTATGTGCCCTGCCGGTCGAGACCGAGCGAAGCTGGGCTAGGCCAGGCCGATGGAGCCGAGCGATTTCCCCCCCGCTACCTCTCACTTCAATCCACGAACGCAGCCCAACGCTCGCCCAAGCTCTCTGCTCCCACTTGCAATTTCCCTCCTGACGTCAACGCCAAAGCCATGTGAAACTGACAAATCGCACGTCCTGCATTGGGACTGTCCAACTAGGGCAAGAGACCAACCTCATTTGGAGGAGAAATGGCTACCGATCAACTTTACAGAAAATCATTTCCTAATTCGAGCCATCATTTCGAAGGTTCTCCGCGCAGCGAGAAGTTGCAACACAATGGAATGCATTACAATTGTAACGGACTTTGAAAGTCTGGTCCATTCTCGCTGGCAATTGGTCTCATAACCAAAACTTTTCCACCATTCGTTTCCAAGAGTTCCAACGTCACCCATTTATGTTTATCATCAAACTACTCCAAGCAGTGGGCAGCTACCGCATCTTTACACTCTGGTTCCATGCTATACCGTTCATACAATCCCATTGTTAGCTTTTTTCCCCTTTTAGCAGTAGAACGTCATTATAACATTACAGGCGTCGTTTTCAGTTCTGTGGTCACATTTCCTATTTCTCACAAACAATAATTCTAAGACTTAAGTGATAGGTTTATACAGTGGACATCGTATAAATGTACACACATCTGCAAAAAGAGTCCTTTTATTTACAGTCTTCACTTAACAGTAACGGAGATGGATCAATATGTTTACGTTAAATTTTTGATGTCTCTCTACCACTTTAATTATACACAAGACCCTACTTTAATGATCAGGAAAGTAATGCCTTTTGTCTGGATAACACGACCACAGCATTCTGATATACCAAACCATTTATAAACGGTCCATATTTCCATTTACTGTGGTAATATTGAACAAATAGATAAAAAATTAGAACTTTTTTTTCTACATAGAGTTTGTTGCAATGAATATTTAAATGAAACTGAGATTTTGATTATTTTATAAAAAAAATCTGCACTGCAGCAAGCCTAGTCAAACAATGCTGCCCTCTGGCGTTTCTTCAGCATTATTTTTTTATTAAAATAACGTTCTTTTGTTTAAGATGCTAAAATTATAATATCCAAGCGTGCCATTTGCGTAGTTTTATAATGTGTACTTTTGGGAGACGTTCGCCAAACACTGAATTCAATTTCATCTTCATGCAATTAACTACTAATTTCTTACCAACTGGTTTATCTTACCAGAATAATAAATAGCTACGAAAAAATGCAATAGATGAAAAGGAAAAACGCAGAAAAATGGTTATTTACGTAATAATATTTATTATTTAAGTGCAAAGTTTCAAGTTTTATACTAGGTCTTGATTAGTATCATGATCCATGCAGCCGTTAAGAAAGAAAGACTCTGCAAGAATATTTACATTCCAAAATTAATCATAATATCCTTTCAATGAAGGAATGTTTCCTAAGTCTTTGTGTGCTGAGAGACTGACCGTGTCTCGGAATTCGTACCCAGCAGTTTGGTAAGTCCAAGTAAAGTAGGTTCGAACTACGAACTGCCTTACATCAACTGCAGGTGTGAATCTCTCCGTTTGCCACTTCGTGGTGCAGTGGGGTCGTGCGTTAGCAAGCTCAGCCTTTAGTTCTTAGGCTGTTGGCTTTGACACAACAAAAGGTTACCACATGTTCAACTGGAAACGCATCCAGTGCAGTAGATTACGGAATGCTATTCTGATCTATGATCACCGCTGCAAAGGTTAATCTTTGAGCGTTATTTTGTCCCCTCCCCAATATCAACGGTAACGCTACCCCGCTGTGATATATATGTAACCCCCCCCCCGCCAAAATAATGTGATAAACGTTGTAGTTTCAACATATTGCTGAGATCTTGCTCGAGATGGATAGCAACGTTCACAAAAACACGGAGGAGACACTGACAAGCTTCTCTTCTGCAAATAAAATCTGAAGTTTCTTTTCAGGTTAATACATTCGGAAAAAAAAATAAAATACGTGCAACGCTGTTCAGAAACAGAAGAGATAGATGTTACTGCGGACACGACCCCCCCAGCTAAAAATACCAAAACACACGATTACTTAACTAATTTGTTGTCCGTATCATTTTACGTTGTGCAAGCGGACAGCAGCATTTCTGAAAGTGACCGGAAGGACCGAACTATTTCAATAGTTGACAGTTTAGAGAGTATTATTATATAAATGGGCACTACGGCAGCGTAGCTGTCGGCACGTCACTATTGCGGCGCGGGGCGTCGGAGTTCCGAGTTCAATTCCAGCTCTGCCTGTAAGGAGTTTGTACGTTCTCCCCATAACTGGGTGGATATTCTCCGGGTGTTCCTGTTTCCTCCCACAGTCCAAGGACATACTGATTAGTACTTTAATGGGTCAGTGTAAAATGTCCTGTGACTAGGCAAGGTGGGTTCACTGCAGTTCATTAGGCCTGTATCTCTCAATACAAACTAAATACAAGTAAGGTAACTTCCAGAGGGAGGAGGGAGAAGCTGGAAGGAGACAGTACAGCACCAACAGCTGGAGTTTCTGGGAACAATTTTCAATGCCCAGATTGGTTTCATCAAAAGGATGAAGAAGCATTCTAAAAGGAGGACTAGGCAAGATTGAGTGACAAGGGAAGTCAAAGAGAGCATAAAGGTAAAAGTGAGGGGTATAATATGGCAAAAATCAGTGGGAAGTTAGAGGATTGGGAAACTTTAAAAAACAACAACAGAATGTAATTAAAAAGAAATAAATTGAGAAAATATTAAGTATGCAGGTAGGCTATTCAATAATATTGAAGGGGATACTGAAAGCTTTTTACAGATACTGTATATAAATAGCAAAAATGAGGTGAGAGTGCTGGAAAATGATGCTGGAGAGATCGTAATAAGGAGCAAAGAGATGGCAGATGAACTGAATAAGTATTTTGTATTTGTCTTCACTGTGGAAGACAACAGTAGTATGCCAGAAACTCAACAATGTCAGGCAGAAGAGAGTGTAGCTGCTATTACTAAGGAGAAGGTGCTTGAGAAGTTGAAAGGTCTGAAGGTAAATAGCTCACCTGGGCCAGATGGACTACATTCCAGGTTTCTGAATGAGACTGTACAGACATTAATAGTGACTTTTCAAGCATCACTACATTCTCGACTGGAAAATCACAGATGTTACTCCTCAGAAGGGAGGGAGGTAAAAGACGGGAAATTATTGGCCAGTTAGCCTGGCTTCAGTGGTTAGCAAGATGTAAAAGTCCATTACTAACACGAGAAAATCTACAGGTGGTGGAAATCCAAGCAACACACACAGAATGCTGGAGGAACTCAGCAGGCCTGGCAGCATCTATGGAGAAGAGTAAACTGTCAACGTTTCAGGCTGAGACCCTTCATCAACCATTATTAAGGTTGAGGTTTTGGGTTAATTGGAGGCACTCAACGAAATAGATTGAAATCAGCATGGTTTCCATAAGGGGAAATCTTACCTGATAAATATATTGGAATTATTTGAGGACATTTCTAGCAGAATAGACAAATGAGTGATTTGGATGACAGAATTGATGGCTTTGTGGCCAGGTTTGCGGATGGTATGAAGACAGGCAGAGGGGCAGAAAGTGTTGAGGAAATAGGAAGCCTGCAAAAGGATTTAGACTAGATAGATTGGGAAAAAAGGCAAAGACACACACACCAGATGCTGGAGGAACTCAGCAGGCTGGGCAGCATCTATGGAAAAGAATAAACTGTCACATTTTTAACTGGAAAAAAATACCAATGTGAAGTTAGAGCAAGAAGGTGGTGGGAAGGGAGGATGAAGTACAAGGTGGTAGATGATAAGTGAAACAGGGAGAGGAGGAGGGGTGAAGTAAAGAGTTGGGAAATTGATTGGTGAAAGAGATAAAGGACTGGAGAAGAGGGAATCTGATAGAAGGGTAGAACACCATGGAGAAAAGGGAAGGGGGAGGAGCACAGAGGGAGGTGATGGGAAAGTAAGGAGATAAGATGAGAGAGCTGAATGGGAATGGGGGGATGGTGAAGGAGGGGTAATTATCAGAAGTTTGAGAAATCAACGTCTGTGCCTTCAGGTTGGAGTCTATCTATGCAGACTATAAGGTGTTGCTCCTCCAACTTGAGCGTGGCCTCATTTCAGCAGTGGAGGAGGCCATGGACTAACACTTCAGAGTGGGAATAGGAAGTAGAATTGAAATGGATGGCCATCAGGATATCCTGTTTTTTTCTGGAGGATGGAGCATAGGTGCTTGTCGTAGCATCTCCCAACCTACGTCGGGTCTCACCAATGTACAGGAGACCCAGCAAGTAGCAGATGGAATATACTGCAGAGGAATAATTGTATAGGCTATTTTTGAAATGGGCAGCAAATTCAGAAATCAGAGGTGCAAAGGGGTTTTGGGAGTTCTCGTGCAGGATGCCCTAAAGGTTAACTTGCAGGTTGAGTCAATAATAAGAAAGACATTGTAATTAGTCGACTAGAATATTAAAAAAAATGGTGCTTTGCTGAGGCTTGACAAAGCATTAACCAGACAGGATTTGGAGTGAGCAGTTCTAGCCCCATATCTAGGAAAGGAGGTGCTGGCATTGGCGAGGGTCCAAAGAAGTTTCTCAAGAACAATCCAAATATGAGAAGGTTATCGTATCAGGAGTATTTGATTGCTCTGGGCCTGTTCTTGCTGGTGTTTAGAAAAATGATGGGTATGTAACCTACCGAATATTAAAAGACCTATTTAGAGTGTATGTGGAGTGGACATTTCCTCTAATCTGAGAGTCAGGGACCAGAGTGCACAGTCTCAAAATAGAAGGATACCCCTTTGACAGAGATGAGGAGGAATTTCTTTAGCTGGAGGATGGTGAATTTGTGAAATTTGTTACCATGGATGGCTGTGAAGGACAAGTCATTGAGTACATTTAAAGTGGAGATTGATAGGTTCTTTATTAGGAAGGGTGTCAAAGGTCACAGAGAGAAGACAGGAGAATGGAGTTGAGAGGAAAAATAAATCAGCTGTGATAGAAGTTTGGAGCAAATTCTATTGGTCAAATGGCCTAATTCTGTTCATACATCTTATGATCTTAATTAGCAGTGATTTGAAGGAGTAATGGTTTCATCTATACACTGTCCGGAACAGATATAACTGAATTTATTTTTTATTATATTATAGATTTGGCAGTCCAATTTTGTATTCCTGATGTGGGGTTTTAACCCAAAACATCATCAATTCCTTCCCCCATCCCACCCCACAGATGTTGTTTGACCTGCTGAGCTACTGTAGCAGATTATTCATTGTTTCAGATTCGAGGATCTGCAGTCCCCCGTGTCTCCAATTTTATGCCAGCTATTTTGCAAGCATTTCATAAGGGCGTTTTTTTTTTAAATAAACTACACACAGGCATGAAATCACAAGTCTGAGATTCCATAAATCAATTCAGTTCACCTATTTTCCATTCATTACTTGATTGAAACCACTTTGTATGATCAGTTCCAAGGAATTGATGTGCATGCCATTAATGTACAGCCATAGTACAGAAGAACACCAGGCAGCCAGTGAGTCATTGGAGTCATAGAGCCCTACAGCACTAAAAGTGGTCCTTTGGTCCATTCCATTAATTCTAAACTGTTACTCTGCTGAATACTGTTGAACCGCATCGAGAACATTGCCTTCCATGGCCTTACGCCGAGCCCTCCATAGATCTCCACGGCAGCAAGGAAAGTGAATGGAAATCCTCACAAAATTATGAAAACAATGACAATTTTTTTTTCCTTAAGAAATTTCATTAAGGAAAGCAGGCGGTAAAGGAGAAAGAAATCTAAATTTAATCATGGTGTACATCAACATTAGGAATTTTTATACATAACAAATTATATTTAACATGTTATGTACTTAATGTGCGGATTAATTGGAACATTGATAAATATACATGTTGGTAAAACCAGTCAAAGGTGAACCTTTGACAAAAGTGGCTCATTTAAGTGGAAATGAGACAGTTGGTGAAGATTCGAATTTTATACTCAGATGCAACTACAACCCAGCAGTGTCCTTTAGGCCCTAATTATTTCTATAAAAACTAGCATTAAAATTATTTATTAAAACCTGTTCAGTATGAAATGACATGAAAAACAAGTACAATAACAATCTACTGCTTAAGCTATTTAGATAGCCTACAGATTTAATATCAGTGCAAGCTACTTTTATATCTTAGAAAGATATGTAAAAGACTGTATATGGTTCCAATAATGTTCCCACCATGTAATGTTAATGAGTAATTTCACAGCACAGTCATATTTGATGACTATAATTGTGTGCATGACTTAAGTCGATTTTAATGCAATTTGTTGTTCCTTTCCATGCCTTGTGGCATATTGGGTGGCAATCTTGCCATTTCTTTAGCATTTTCACATATTTTTTATGAGGCTGAGTTGCTAACTCGACATGAACCCAGCATGGATGGGAAGTGTGCAAGGAATCAGTCGGATTTGAACCGGGGCCACTTGCCTTGAGTTCCCGTGTGGATGCCATAACACCACCGGCCACTGGCCAGCTTTAATGCACATCATTTACATATAATATCCTTCAGTGCATTCATATGCAGAAGTTATCCTGTTTTTATTTGGAGAAGTTGCTGTTGCTTTTGGAGTAAAGTGAAATAAAGAAATAAATTCCTCCACATAAATGCCAACAAGTTGGGATTTCTCTCCTTGTGTTTGAGAATTTCAAAAGAACAACTGTGAAGAACTGAGAAAAGTGTTAATATCTGCAGTTAAAAAAATATAATTAGTTCTTTAATTGTTATTAAGTGCCTTGCTAAAATTCAGTGGTAGTTTGACGCTTAATAAATTCTGATCATGTAAAATAATTTCTCAAAACACCTCATAAGAAATTAGACAGCAAACAGGAAGTCATCAAATGATGCCTACGAAATAGATTTGAGAAGATTGCCGTGAAATAAAGTGGATTGGCAAATGGTGGAGGTTGCTCAGTGGCAGAACGGTTGGCACAAAATGGAGTGGAGAATTTGGGAGGACGGAAGTAGCTAGAGAGTATTGTTCATTTGAGGGTAGGGAATAAGCCTATGGAAATATTATCAATGGATGAGGTAATTCACTAAGACCCAGTACTATGTGGTTAAGCAAAGTAAATATAATCGATGTGCAGAAGATATTTGCTCTGGAATTTTTGATTAATTCAAGCTATATGGAAGGTGAAAAGTGGAGATTTGAAATGATGAAACTATAGTGCAGAATTTTGATAATTCTTTTGAATTATAGAGAATTACAACACAAAAGCCCTTCACATTGACCATCAACCACCTATTTTCACCGATCCCACATTAATCTCTCATTTTCATCAACTCCAAGTCAGATTTCTCCACTCACCCGTACACAAGGGATACTGACCGATAAGTCTAGTAAAACACCAAGTGTCTGTTTCCCTTCATAGATGCTGCCTGGCCTACTGAGTTCCTGCAACATTTTGTGTGCACCTCCAGATTTCCAGCATTTCTTGTGAGCCCACACACCTTTGCAATACGGGGGGTGGGGGGGAATGGGAGCAGTGAATTAGGGAGATGTGAAATGATAAATTGGAAACCACGTGGTCACAGGGTGAATGTGCACAGACAGTACCCAAAGTGAGGATGGGACCCAGGTCTCTGGCATCGTGAAGCATTGGCTTTATCAGCTGTGTTGCTCCATATACATCCTGAGGAAACAGTGGAAACGTATTGTAGTTTTTCATTAGATTACCCATTGATAAAATCTTTTGAAAATAATCAACAAAAGAAGCTGAAAGAAGCAAGTATATTGTTTGATTTCCTCCGTGATCATGTCCTGGTCAATCTTGAACTGAAGTTTTAATTTAATTTAATCTCCACGGCCAATGACGCTTTCTTTCTCCTTCATAACCATTGCCTAATCTTGGCTTTAACTGTGCTATATTTGATGTTCTATTAATGTGCTGGACTGTTCCAATGTTCCATGTTCTATTTTCTAGCTGCTTAATTCAGCTACAGCAGCTCATCTGTGCTTTTATTAGTTTCAACTCGATTATTATAATTGTAACACTCAGCTTTTATAAAGGATTGTGTACAACCTGTGATGATTGCAGTCACATATTTCTTCTCATCATCATAAGATTAGGAGGACAATCAGTGTGCAACACTTAGGATTTCAAAGCTCTCGCTGATGTCTCCTCTTGAATCTACATTTCTGAATACCCGGGAGTCCTCCAACATGAGGCATGTTTAAGATGGCAGTCCATGTGAAAAGGATTATGATTTATCCATTAATGGAATTACAACCCAGTGGTGTTCTCTCTTTCAAAAATTATCTCTACCGAAAATAATATTATAAAAAAAGTCCTATCAAAGCATATTGAACATAGTACACCAGAGGTGCTATGTTATGAAAAGTATTTGTCAATTATTTTCAGATTAGTTACCAGTTAAATTCTAGTAGCTATGGCTGTGATTTTCTAAGTGCTGGATGCTCTCTAGAGTTTTTTTGAAATCTGCAGTGTATGGTGTGCTAGATGATGAAGGATTTAGTCTTGACCTTAAGATTTCTACATCGATTAATTGTTCCTAGCTATGGATGAATCAGTGAACTCTTCCCTCACTCAACAACATGATAGGTAGAAAGAACAGCAACACATACAAAATGGTGGATGAACTCAGCAGGTCAGGCAGCATCAGTGGAAACAAATAAACAGTTGACACTTCGGGCTGAGACGCTTCATCAGAACTTGAAACGTCAACTGTTTATTAGATGCTGCCTGGTCTGTTGACTTCCTCCAGCATTTTGTATATGCTACTCCAGATTTCCAGCATCTGCAAAATCTCTTACGTTAGTAGAAAGAACAGAACAGGTAAAGTGTTAAAATTGGGAAAGGCCAATGTTCATCAGGAGGCTTCCTAGGACCTCAACCATCTGAACCTGGATGAGGAAAAATGTGTTAGAGATGTATTTATGTATATTTGTACTGAAATTTGCCAGTTGTACAGTCTTGGAGTGAGACAGGAAGTTGAGAGGGAATAGATCCCTCATGATCCTGTAGGTTTTCATAAATAAAGTGGTATGAAGCACTTTATGTTTAAGAAAAACCATAAGAACTTATTTATTGAACTCCAAAAAAAAACTGAACGTGAAATGCAGTGAAAGTCCTTTACATAATTATGTCATCACATCAGACCAGCTTGCTAAAGTGAAACCCAACTCAATGTTGGTGTTTATGAATTATGTACATTTCTCTCAGTTACAATACCCTACACAGGCACCCCCCCCCACCCCCAGAATTCACTTAAGCGAACATCGAGAGCCCGTCTGGAGCTTGTACGAACCGCTCAGCTCAGGTCCTGTGATTCATGGATGGAAGAACAGCAGGTGTCTCTGGATTATTGAGGTGTGATGAGGTTATGCTGTGACAGCAGAAGCGTGGTGGCGGAATCCTTCCAATTTCAGTGGGCTGGTTTAAGGCGATCCACCGAAACACATTCAAGCGTCCCCTCTTAACTATGATGAAAGTCTTTTCTCTCCATTCCAAAATATGGAACTTGCCATTCTAATGGAGCCAAAGGGAATCATCGCGGACGAAAACAAACAAAGCAGAATGCAGGTGTACACACACACACACACACACACACACACACACATACACACAAACACACACACACACACACACACACACACACACACACACACACACACACACACACACACACACACACACACACACAAGAGTAATGCACACTTATGATGGGAGGTAGGGATAGGTGCAAAGGAACTGAATTTACTGAGGAGGGTTGAGAGGCTGACAAGGCAGTCGTGGAGACAGGAATAAAATTATCTGATTCTTGTAACGGCTGTCTGTATACCAACTCAGGCATGGCTGACTGCAGGACCTCTTTGGGAGCTGTTCTGTGCCCCAGTAGGACCCATGGAAGATGATCATTGCAACACTCATGGATCAGGGACGTTCTCAGAGCAGCTTTTAAGGAGCAGTGAAACTACTCACATGGGCCATTGGACCACAGGTTTTACGCTGTGGTGTGATGAAACCTGATGCCAAGGTTCTAGGCCATCCGATTTGAATTGGGGACCACGGTCAGAGGAAATATCAGATGGGGTGCCAAACCAAGCAACTCGGGTACTGATGAATGCCCAAGCTATGTCTATGGCCATTGTTGCTGCTAGAGAGATGACCTCTGGCCACCAGGGTATGGTCCACCATGGTCTGTGTGGAACCGCGGGAGAGGTGAAGAGGACCAAAAAGGTCCACGTTGACATAGTCAAACTGATGTTCAGAGACCTCAAAAGCAACCAGTGGTGCCTAGATATGACGGTTCATTTTTGCCCACTGGCTGAAATCCAATCACAGAAATCCCTTCTGAGGCCATGCCACACAAACTTTAGTGCATTCAGTTTCTGCGAAGCCTTCCGGCTGGGATGCAAGAGGCCGGGTATGGGATCAAAAACGGTCTGCCTCCAGTTTTCGAGCATGGTAGGGTGAGGGCAGCTGCTTGAGACATCACACAGGAGAGAAACCCCTATTTCCCCAAGCTTAATGTCCCTCAACCGCAAGCCCGTGACAGCTGTTCGTAAGCCAGGATCTCTGGGTCGGTAGGTTAGATGGCTGCTATGCCGGCATAATCAACCCCTATGTGTATGGTCTCAGCAGCTGGCCATGAGAGGTAATGAGCCACAGCATTATTTTTCCCCTTGATCCTTCGAATATCAGATGTGAATTCCGATACGTAGGCCAGTTGGCATTGCTGCCGGTGCAGACCAAGGGTCTGATATTTTGGCCATCGTGTTCACGAGGGATTTGTGGTCAATAAATACTTGAAATGGTGACCCTCAAGAAGAAAATGAAAATGGCCAACAGCCAGATAGAGACCGAGAAGCTCATGGTAAAATGTGCCGTATTTCCTTTCGGGGGGGGGGGGGGCGGAGCTGTTGGCTGAAGAAGCCAAACTGTTGCCACACGCCTCTGATCACCTTTTGTATACAGTGCCCACAGTTTGAAGTGTCAGTAGTAATGGCTATGAGCCTGTTGGGGAGATGGTGCACCATCCGGGTCACATTGGAGAGAGCTCATTTGGTATCATCAAATGCCCAGGCCATGTCCACTGTCCAGTCAAGCACTTGATTAGGCATATTGCCTTGAAGTATACTATACAGCGTGCGCACCAACACTCTACGCTATCGCACGCTGTTAGTTCAGCAGCTCATGGAATGAGACAATGATAGAAATTCCCCTGACCTAAAAACTCCTGTACTCCTGCAGTTTTTCAGTAGTGTGGTGCAGAGGGATATCCACATATTTTTGATGGGAGTGGTTTTTCACCTTCGTGGAGATGCAATGGCTGTGAAAGTCAATGGGATTTAGCAGGGTTAATATTCGACTGGTATGGTTTAAGCAGAGATGAGATAAATGTTCAGATTTGGCCACACTGGCGACAATATGTCATCCAGGTAAACAAACTCTCAGTCTATTAAATACAGAGTCCATCAGCCGTTGGAAAGTCTGTGCTGCATTTCTCAGTCCAAATGGCATGCGCAGAAACTCAAAGAGGCCAAATGGGGTTGTCACAGCTGTTCTGGGAATGTCCTACAAGCACACAGGCACCATATGGTAGCCTCTAACTAGATCAATCTTGGAAAAGTTTGGCAGTCTAGGATGTGTGGGACAAGGTAACAATTGGGTGGTGGTTTTATTAAGGTGTCGGTATTTGCCACATGGGAGGCAACCGCCATTGGACTTAGGGACCATATGGAGGGTGAAACCCAGAGGCTATGTGACCAGCATAAAGTGCCAAATCTTTACATGTTGGCAAACTCTGCCTTTGCAGTTGCCAGCTTGTCTGGGTCCAGTCTACACGTGCGGGCATGGACTGATGGGCCATTTGTGAGAATGTGGTGCTCAACCCCATGTTTTGTGACTGTTGTGGAGAACGTGGGCTTGCTGAGGTCTGGGAATTCACCCAGCGGTTGAGTAAACTTACATGTGGAGGTGCGTGCGCTCGACAGAGTCGTTGTGGGAACTTATTGGGGGGGCAGGGTAATAATCCAAAGTCCTTGACATCCACAAGCTGGCAGTTTTAAGCTGGACTAATAGTCCTTGGGCAGACAGGAAATCTGCACCGAGTGGTGGTCAAGCCATTTCAGCCAGGATGAATTCCATGTGTAATGTCTCCACTGAAGCAGAGAGTATTCGTCATGTCCTGTAAGACTGGTGGCCCCCAGCGACATTTTGTCACTCGTTGACTTCTCATAAATAGGCAATGTTGGTGGCACACTGCTTGAGCGCCCGTGTCACACAGGAAGTGTTGCCCTGAAAGGGTGTCTGTAATGAACAGGAGATGTCCCTGGCAGCTGGAACCCACAGTGTTCACAGACCTCTAATGTCCCGATGCGCTGGTACTGTCGAAGATGCAAGGCGGTCAGCATTTCCTAGCATTCATACCAAAGTGTGTGTGGTAAAAACGCAGACCCAGCTCCATCTGTTTCACAGCATTAGGTAGTAGTCTGTTTCATGTGCTTATGTTAGGGGCCTTGCTGACTGAGCTTATTGAGGCAAGGAAAAGAGGAGGAATTATGCACCGCTGCCTGGCCAAGTGTAGACTATCAGTTATTTTAGTAAGCTCCCTATAGTCCTTCATGGGTGTATTAGTGAGGGCTATGCAAACTTGATCAGGCATTTGCTGCCTGAGGAGCTCTTTAAAAATAAAACAGGGATGGTGATTTCCCAGGAGAGACAGCATGTGATTCATTAGCTCTGACAGCTTAGCATTGCCAAGGCCGGGCAAGGTTGGCACGCTCAGACCGATAGTCCAGAAGTCTGTAAAAGGTGAGTATTCAGTGATCGGTATTTATTGTGTTCAGGTGGGTGTTCTAGTAGATTCACCACTCTCACAGCGACACTACCACATAGAAATACTTGGTGTTGTCGGTGAAGATCTTTCACAGTGTGAATTGGGCCTTGGCTTGTACAAACCAAGCAATGGTATCTTGCTCTCAAAACTCCAGCAGTTTTAAAGTGACTGGATTAGCCAATACGTTCAATAACTCTGGAACCGTCCTATAATATCGGGGTCACCAATGTAGATTTTCACAAATAAAAAAGTGTGAGACATTTTATGTTTAAGAAAAATTATTATAACTCATTTACTGAAGTCCAAAAAACTGAAAACAAAACGCAGTAAATTCCTTTACATAATTATGTCATCACATCAGACCAGCCTCTTAAAGAGAACCCTAACTCAATGTTAGTGGTTGTAAATTATATACCTTGCCATCAATTCTATCACACTATAATCCTATTGAATGGTGGGCTAGGTCCTGCTGGTCTGTTCTCACTATTTCTTTTGTTTTTGGACATTGCTACTGGGAATCAAGGCGACATGTTAATATGTCCAGCTCCTGCCATTGGCTGGGAATTACAGTGGAACATTTATACAGTATGTCTGGCTTCTGCCAGCTTGGAGCTGAGCCTATTTATAATTCCTTATGGTTTCCTTCCTCCTCTGCAGAGGGATGATGCATGGACTCTGTGCAGAGGGAGTCAATGTCATTTTACCTCATCTGGAGACAACAGACTGTAGAGTGAGGATGTGGCTTTGGTAGGATTCTGAACTTCTCCATTCCATTAACATGTACACACGTTGCTCTCTGGTAACTTTGGTCTACAGAGAAGAAGACAAAAATTAATTCCTGAAGTGGAACTAATCTGCAATTTTAGACATTGAATTATGCAGAGCAATTCCCTGTATGCTGGATGAATCCATTTTGCCAATGTCCATGGTTCCAGTTGCACTTGGGCCTAAAATAAATCAGGGGCTGACTACAATGCCATAATATCCAGTGATGATAAATGTGGCTATTGGCTCTGAATACACAGATATGCACTCCACTTATATGAAGACATATAATAAAACAAATCATAGACATGCAAAAGGAAGAGCTGGCTAGTATCTCCTGTTCCCACCCCATGTTTTGCCAAAAAGAAGGCTACAACCCCAGTCACCAGATACAGGCAAGGAGAAGGATCAGGAAGGTGACTGAAGGAGGATTGAATGATGAGGAGGGGCAGAGGAAACGTTTTCTGGCCTACTTGTCTATGAGAAACTAAAGCCTGTAATGAAATTGATCATTGGTGAGAAGGTTACAGGGGAGTAATTGCTATTTGATAATGGCAGCTTCTACCACCTTATGAGGATTGAGAGTGAAGCGATTTTGTGTGCAATTAGTTAGATTGGATTTATCTTTACTTTTTATGAACAGGACTGAGTGATTATTTTCCCTGAATTGTCAGGTTGATGCAGTTGTGGAACAGCTTTGGCTAGAGGTGCAGCTCTATTTGGAGTAGAGCTCTTCAGTACCATGGCTGGGAGGTTTTGCAAACTTTGCTGTATCTGATGCTCACAGCTATTTCATGGAGGGAGTTGAGTTGGCTGGAGAAAGGTCGGCCAACTCAAGAAAGGAATTGAGTTGGTTGGAGAATGGCTGACCAACTCAAGCAGGGACCTTGAGAGGGTGGACAAATCAGATCATTTAATTAGTACTTCTGACAGAAGATAAATCTGTAGACTTTTATCAATGGTTATATATTGGTGGTGGAGGACCAAGAACGTTGATGGGATTGAAAGCCAAAAAGTGACGGATAAAATACTGCTTGGTCATTATAGGACACTTAAGTGCCACATGTTATTCAGTCACTTGTCAGGCCAATCAAGCTGTACTTTGGGGCTCATTTGATTTACTATCAGATGAGTTGTAGAAGGATCTTTTTAAGATGACCTTTATGGATCTAATTTTATACTGTAAAGTTATCAGCAAGCATCCCTGATTCAGATATCCTCAGCATTTTGTGTGTGTTGCTCTAACGTCTCTATTTTGTTTTCACCCAGGATGTTATTGGCTATATTTTGTCCCTATTCACTTGCGAAGAACAAATCATTTAAGATTGCAAACCTGAATTAGCATAAAACCTCCATCAGTAGCAGAATGAGTTGAACAATATTAGTTATGCATTTATATAGTGAGTAAATAAGTGAAGACTGGATTCTGTAACACAGCAGCTGCAGAAAAATGATTTCCCAGAGACTGAGGAAAGTCTGTACAGACTTTGATTGATGAAAGAGTATATAAGTGCTTAGGCTGAGAGCAAAAAGACTTTAAGGTAATCATGCTATGATGGATGAAAATGGTTGAATATGGAGCGATGAAAATGGAAGAAAAGTAACAGCAGTGGTAATGCCTCTCAGCATATAAAAACTGGGGCATAAAGCAGAAATGAAACTGGAGTTGCTAATGGTGAGACCATCTGAACGTAATAGAAACAGGAGCAGCAATTCAACCCTGTCTGCCACTCAAAAAGTTCATGCAGCTAGAAATCGGTAGGTATGATGACGTTGTGGACATCATTGAGTCATTGTTGAAAGGTGGTAGTTCAGAGTGTAACATCCAAGGATACACCTGATATCAAAAGAACAGGCAAGCAGGCGAAGAGGGGGAGGTTCAGTGCGTAAAAAAATAAAATAGAACCTTTAGAAGATGTAGAATCCTTGTGGGTATAGTTAAGAAACTGCGAGGGCCCTGAAGGGAATTATAAACAGGACCCCAAACAGTAGCCAAGTGTGTTTTATAAATTTCATCAGGAATATGGAAGGCATGTATAAAGGACAATGCTACACCGGTCATGGAGGATTTCAATATGCAGGTCAATTGGGAAAATCAGGTTGGTGCTGGATTTTTAAGAGAGGGAATTTGTAGAATGCCTATGAGATGGCTTTTTTGAGCAGCTTGCGGTTGAGCCTATTAGGGGAAAGGCAACCCTGCAGTTGAGAGGGTGAAGATAAAGTCAGATGCATCAATATTACAGTGGAGTAAAGGGAATTACAGAGGCATGAGAAAGGAGTTGGCCAAAGTGGAATGGAAGGGATCATGGCAGAATAGCAATGGCTGGAGTTCCGGCGGCAGCTTGGAAGGCGTAGGATAGATACATCCCAGAGATGAAGAAGTATTCTAAAGGGAGGATGAAGGGACGTCAAAGACAGCATAAAAGCAAAAAGAGAGCATATAACACAGCAAAAATTAGTGGGAACTTAGAGGATTGGAACTCTTCAAAAAACCAACAGAAGGCAACTGAAAAAAAAGTAAGGAGAGAAGAGATGAAATGTGAATGTAAGCTAGCCAATAATATCAAAGAGGATACCAAAAGTTTTTTCAGATATATAAACAGTAAAAGAGAGGTAAGGTGGGGGGGGGGGGGGGAATATCAGACCACTGGAAAATGACACTGGATAGGTAGCAATGTTGGAACAGTTCTAACGAACACACCAGCTGAGGGCACAATTTTTCACCAGTGTGCTAAGATCCTTCTGTCCCCCAAGCCGTACACTTCCATCCTAGAGTAGCAGAACTCACCTCTGATTGGAAGAACATCCCTTGTTTTGTGAAAATATCCCAAGAATAGCTGGTGCAGTGATCACAAAAGCTTCCTACAGGTCCATTGTGAAGGCTGCACCACTGTTCTGACTGCTGTTTACATACCACCAAAGGCAGATGTTAAAGAGGCACTTGAAGTATTGAATGCTATGATCAGCAAGCAAGAAACAGCTTACTCTAAAACCTTTCTGGACAGGGAACTTCAATCAGGCTTGTTTGATGACATCTCTGCACAATTATCAACAATATATTACCTGCAGCACCAGGGGTCCCATCACACTCGACCACTTGGCTGTCCTCCTCTTACCTGCATACAGACAGAGGCTAAGAACAACAAAGAGGTGGTTACGGGAGGCGAAGGAGCATCTATGGGATTGTTTCAAGTCAGTGGACTGGGCCGTGTTCAAGGCCTTAACTGTGGATCAGAATGTATGCACCACAGTTGTCATGGATTTCATTAAAACAGTTGTAGACCAGTGTGTTCCCACAAAACCATTCAAAGATTTCCCCAACCAGAATCTCTGGATGAGTCATGAGATCGGCAACCTGCTGAGGGCTAAACCAGTGGCATTAGCGATATGAAGATAGGTGCAAGGGCAGATAGTGTTGAGGAAGCAGGCAGGCTGCAGAAGGAATTAGACAGATTAGGAGAATGGGAACGGGAAAGGCAGAAGGAATACTGTGTTGGGAAGTGTATGATCATGCACTTTGGTTGAAAGAGTAAAAGTGCAGACTATTTTCTAAATGGGGAGAAAATTCAGAAATCTGAGGTGCAAAAGGATTTGGGAGTCCTCGTGAAGGTTTCTCTAAAGGTTAACTTTCAGGTTGATTCGGTGGTGAGGAAGGCATTCATTTTGAAGGGATTCGTACATAAAAGCAAGGATGTAATGCTGAGGCTTAGTAAGGCAATGGTGAGGCCTCACTTGGAGTATTGTGAGGAGTTTTGGGCTCCTTTTCTTAAAAAGGATGTGCTTTCATTGGGGAGAGTTCAGAAGAGATTCATGACAATGATTATGGGAATAAAACAGTTATCATGTGAGGAGTATTTGATTGCACTGGGCCTGTACTCGGAATTTAGAAGAATGGGGGGGGGGGGATCTCATTGAAACCTAACAATATTGAAAGGCCTTGATGGTGTGGATGTGGAAAGAATGTTTCCTATAGTGGGGGAGTCAAAGACCAGAAGGCACAACCTCAGAATAGAGGGATGTCCATTTTCCTTAACCAGAGGCTGGTGAGCCTGTGGAATTCGTTGCCACGGGTGGCTCTGGAGGTCAGGTCACTGGGTGTGTTTAAGGCAGAGGTTGATAGGTTCTTGGTTGGTCAGGGCATGGATGGTTACAGGGAGAAGGTAGAGGAATGGAGAGGGAAATAGATCAGCCATGATGAAATGGCAGTGCAGATTTGATGGGCTAAATGGCCTAATTCTGCTCCCATGGCCTATGATCTTATTCAGGTCTGCTGACCATGTAAAATTGAGGAGGTAAATACAACCTCTGGATAGCCATCTCATGTGTGAAGTGGCAGTTCTGGACTAAATCTGAATCACCGAAGGAGACGTGATGGCTGTGGCAGGACTTGAATACCATCACCTTCTACAAAGTGAAACCAAGCGACATAGGAGACAACATGCCTTTGCTCCCAGACGAGCTCAATTCCTTTTGTGTTTGATTTGACTGTCAAAACATGGAGGCACCTTCACAAACTCCCACAGTCCCCAGTAGCCCCTCAGAGGCCGATGTGAGGGCATCCTTTAGGAGTGTGAACCCAGAGACAGGGCACCTGACTGAGTACGGAAGACCTGTGCACGACCAGCTGGACCCATTAGTGTCATCCGCATTGTTATTTCTTCAGGATTGAAAGGTGGAAAATATATCCAGGCTGAAGGAGTTTTCTGCCCGTAAAACATTGTGCTTAGTAACACACACAAAATGCCGGAGGAACTCAGATAGATTTCCAGCACCTACAGATTTTCTCTTGTTTGTGATTAAACATTGTGCTTAGTTGATTTTATGTTGTTTCTCCAGCAGTTTAAACTTGGGGATTGTAATTTCATTATGTCTGACTGACTTGTAATTATTCATTGAATGCAGTTGCTCTGGATGTTCAATATAGGACGGAGAGAAGATTTCGCACCATACCAATTCACAATGTTTATTGAATTTGACTTCTTTAAGCCAGTATTCACTCATAGAACTATATTTTGGAGGACCCATGATGTCACTTGTTCCCTTAATATCAAGATATATTTATAAAATGGGTTATGTCCAACAGCGTGAGACGTCTCAGTGCTATAATGTAGATGCATTTTAAGACACAGAGCTCTCCTAGGTCCCAGGGCCAATTAATTTCTCATTGAAAAGCCACACGAAAGTGGATATTTTGCACTTACTGTGAATAGACTCTTGATCACCATGGAGAGAATCATTAACAGTTTTTTGTCAACAATTTGTGGCCTTTGTCAGTACTGCTTGCAGACAGCTGAAATTACACAAAAATCTGTACTTTAATTTTTTTTTCCAGTTTCAGTAAAGTAGAGGTTTACTAATGCAATCACTGATGTGGCTAGGCAGATGATGTCTATATATATATATAAACTTCTCAGGGCTGGCTGTCCTATTTTTCTATTTTTTGAATGACTGCTGAAATGGTCAGCCAGCCTTAAACAAAACCCTGGCTGGGGCATTATTTTAGTATTCAAATGTTTTTCTCTTTTCATGCATTGTGACTAAACATAGAGTGGCCTAACCTGCTGTAATTAAATGCTCAGTAGTGTTGAGTTCCAGCCCAAGCTAATCACTACTAAATCAAACCAGTCTTTTACTGCCCTGATCAAAATCCTTGTGAAAGAAACCAGGGCAAAATCGCTTGTATTTTGTTGGTCTTTAGCTTCCAATATAACTGAATAAGGAAATATAGTTTATTCCCACCAGGAGCACTTACATTTTTAACAGTACAATATCAAATCTCCAAAAGAACATGGACTCGTCAGATTTTGGAGGGATAGCCGCACAGATTCATACCATTACTGGATGAACGTACATGCCTCTGCTTCTCTGTTTCCCCATAAAAATAGGACTAATGTAGTACTGGTCTAAATGGATGGGTCAGTGTGGACAGTGGGCTCTGGGCCTATTTCCATGCCTAATCTGTCCATGACTCTCAGATAGGCCCATATGGCTTTGAATGCAGAATATAGAAAATAGAACAGTCCAGCCTAGTATGGGCCCTTTGCCCTCAATATTCTGCTGACCCATATAGACTTATTCAACAATCAATCTAACATTCCTCTGCCTTCATTCTTCTTATATACTACACCATCTCACCCCAGTTTTCACTACTTCTAAGAAGCAGCCTAAGCGTCTCTAACGTGCCCTCATCACAGAATGTTTTCTGATCCTCTCTAATGTCTTAACATTCTTCCTTTACCGCAACGACCAGAATTGAATTCAATATTCCAATTGAGTCCGGATCTGTGCTTTATAAAGCTTCCATGTTAAAGCCTCAAATCAGGTATCTCTTATTATTTGCCTTCTCAACCAGTTCCAATGATTTGTGTGCACATACTGCCATACCCTCTTCATTAAACAACATTGGCCATGCATCTTCCTATTTCACCAGCCTGTTCATATCTTACTGAAATCATTCACTGTCCTCCTTGCAGTTTACTGTACTGCCAAGATTTTTGTCATCCACAAATTTAGAAGTTGTAGCTTATACATTCCCTCAATCTAATTCATTAATATAGACTTAAAAAGCAACAGACTGAAAACTGATCTATGGGAAAATACCTTCTTTCAGTCCAAGAAATAACTGTTCACTACATCTTCTGTCTGTTACAGAGTCAGCTTTGTGTACATGCTGTCACCATAAGACTATTATGTGGCATCTTATCAAAAAACCTTATGGAAGACCACGTAGTGTAGTGGTTAGCACGGCGCAGTTCCAGCTTGGGGCTTTGGAGTTCAGAGTTCAAGTCCAGTGAACTCTGTAAGCAAGTTTGTACATTCCTTCTGTGTGCATGGGTTTCCTCCGGGTGCTCCGATTTCCTCCCACAGTCCAAAGATGTAGCAGGTTAATTGATCAGTGTAAACTGTCCCGTGATTTGGCTAGGATTAAATCGATGGGTTGTTGGATTGGAAGGCGCGGCTTGGTGGGTTGAAGGATTTGTTCCTCGCGGTATCTCTAAATAAGTAAATAATTTACCGCATTTGAAATATCCTTGTTAACTCTTACCTATTAACTTATTAAAATATGATTTTCTCATATCAGATCCTTACCTTCTGGGTGATTATTAATGTGTCCCTGATTAATGATTTTAAAAGTATTTCCAACATGGATTGTCTTGTAGCTGTTGGGCTTATCCTGACTCTTTAGTTTTGAATAAAATAATATTTGCTACTCTCCAGTCCTCTGGTAACCCCACATTAAAGGATCATGGCCCTCCCAATTTCCCTGGATACTTCCCTCAAAAACCTAGGATGCTTTCCTTCTGACCTTTTAAATTCAAATCTCTTTTCCTATCAACTGTTATCATAACCATCTCCTTCATCACTATTCCTTTAGAAGTGTCTTCTTCCCAATGAAAACATACAAATTATTCATTCAGAATCTACAAATATGCTCAGCTTTTCGTCCTTAGTGGCCAAAAAGTTTAGAAGGGACAAAGTTGGTCCTCTGAAAGATCAGAATGTTAATATAGGTGTGGGTCCAAAAGAAATGGGAGAGATTTTAAATGGATTTTTTTGCAACTGTATAAATCCCCACAGCCTGACGAATTGTTTCCTTGGACCCTATGGGAGGCTAGTGCAGAAATTGCAGGGGTCCTTGAAGGGATGGCATGAAGATTGGAGGAGTTGTGGATGGAGCTGTAGGTTGTCGAAGGTTACAAGAGGATATAGACAGGCTGCAGAGTTGGGCAGAAAAATGGCAGATGGAGTTCAATCCGGACAAGTGTGAGGTGATGCATTTTGTAAGGACAAACCAGAAGACTGAGTACAGGATTAATGGTCAGTTACTTAAGAGTGTGGATGAACAAAGGGACCTTGGGGTTCAAATCCATACATCACTGAAGATCGCTGCGCAGGTTGGTAGGGTAGTTAAGAAGGCCTATGGGATGCTAGGCTTCATTAACAGGGGGATTGAGCTCAAGAGTAGAGAGGTCATGTTGCAACTCTATGAATCTCTGATGAGACCGCTCTTAGAGTATTGTGTTCAATTCTGTTCACCTCATTATAGGAAGGATGTGGAAGCTATGGAGAGGGTGCAGAGGAGATTTACTGGGATGTTGCCTGGTTTGGAGAACAAGTCATATGAAGCAAGATTAGCAGAGCTGGGACTTTTCTCTTTGGAGTGTAGAAGAATGAGAGGGGTCTTGATAGAGGTCTACAAGATTATGAGAGGCATAGATAGGGTGGATAGTCAGTACCTGTTTCCCAGGGCGCCAATAGCAAACACCAGAGAGCATATGTACAAAATTAAGGGAGGGAAGTTTAGGGGAGACATCAAGGGTAAGTTTTTTACACAGAGGATTGTGAGTGCCTAGAATGACTTGCCAGGGATGGTGGTAGAGTCTAAAACATTAGGGGTATTTAAGAGCCTCTTTGATAGGCACATGGATGAAAGAAAAATGGAAGGTTATGGGGTAGTGTGGGTTTAGTACATTTTTTTAAAGGATTATATGGGTCAGCACAAAATGGAGGGCTGAAGGGCCTGTATTGTGCTGTAGTGTTCTATGGATATTTAAGTCACTTTTAGCCATAGGTGAGATGCTGGAGGATGGGCAGGTAGCTGATGTTGTTCCATTGTTTAAGAAATGTTCTAAGAACAAGTCCAGAATTATAGGCCAGTGAGCCTGACATCAGCAGTGGTAAAGTTATTGGAACATATTTTAAGGGATTGGACATATAAGTATTTGGATAGACAGAACTGATTAGTGATAGTCAACATGGCTTTGTGCGAGGTAGGTCAGGTTTAACCAACCGTATGGAGTTTTTCGAGGAAGCTACCAGGAAAGTTGATGAAGGCAAGCCAAGCATGAACAAGAGAAAATCTGTAGGTGCTGGAAATCCAAGTAATACATACAAAATGCTGGAGGAACTCAGCAAGCCAACAACATATATGGAAAAGAATACAGTCGATGTTTTGGGGCCAAGACCCTTCAGCAAGCCTAGAGAAAATGTTCTGGAGAAAAACTGTACTCTTCTCTGTAGATGCTGCCTGGCCTGCTGAGTTCCACTAGCATCTTGTGACGGCAAGCCAGTGGATGTTTTCTACTAGAACTTCAGCAAGGCCTTTGACAAGATTCTGCATGGGAGATTGGTCAAGAAGGTTCAGTCACTTGGCATTCAAGATGTGTTAGTAAATTAGATTTCACATTGGTTTAGGGGAAAAAAACAAGGCAGTGGTGGAAGATGGTTGTCTCTCTGACTGGAGGCCTGTGACTAGTGGTGTGCTGCCGGGATTGGTGCTGGCTCTGTTCTTCTTTATCATCTGTACATCAATGAACTGGATGATAATATACTAAACTGGTTCAGCAAATTTGCACATGACACCAAGACTGGGGGGGTTGCAGAGGGATCTGGACCAGCTTGAAAAATGGGCTGAAAATGGCAAACAACACACACAAAATGCTGGTGGAATACAGCAGGCCAGGCAGCATCGATAGGAAGAAGTGTTGTCGAAGTTTCGGGCCAAGACCCTTCGTCAGGACTAACTGAAAGGAAAGAAACTAAGAGAGTTGAAAGTAGTGGGGGGAGGGGTACATGTGAAATGTTAGGAGAAGACCGGAGGGGGTGGGATGAAGCTAAGAGCTGGAAAGGTGATTGGCGAAAGTGATACAGAGCTGGAAAAGGGAAAGAATCATGGGACGGGAGGCCTCGGGAGAAAGAAAGGGGGAGGGGGGAGCACCAGAGGGAGGTGGAGAACAGGTAGATTGATGGGCAGAGAGAGAGAAAAAGAACAAACAACTAAATATGTCAGGGATGGGGTAAGAAGGGGAGGAGGGGCATTAACGGAAGTTAGAGAAGTCAATGTTCATGCCATCAGGTTGGAGGCTACCCAGCTGGTATATAAGGTGTTGTTCCTCCAACCTGAGTGTGGCTTCATCTTGACAGTAGTTAGTCCTGATGAAGGGTCTTGGCCCGGAACGTCGACAGCGCTTCTTCCAATAGATGCTGCCTGGCTTGCTGTGTTCCACCAGCATTTTGTGTGTGTTGTTTGAATTTCCAGCATCTGCAGATTTCTTTGTGTTTGCTCTGAAAATGGCAAATAGCTTAAATACAGACAAGTGTGAGGTGATGCGCTTTGGGAGTACAAACCAGGACAGGACTTACACAGTGAATGGTCGAGTGGCAAGAGTGCGGTAGAACAAAGAGATCTCAGAATACAGATCCATAATTCCTTAAAAGTGGTGTCTCAGATTGATTAGGTCATAAAGAAACCTCTTTGAACATCAGCCTTTCATAAATCAATGTATTGAGTAGAGGAGATAGATACGATGTTATATTGAAATTGTATAAGATGTCGGTTAAGCCTAATTTGGAGTAGTGTGTGCAGTTTTGGTCACCTACCTATAGGAAAAAGGTAAATGAGATTGAAAGAGTTCAGAGTAAATCTACAAGGATGTTGCCTGGTCTTGAGGACCTGAGGTTTAGGGAAAGGTTGAATAAGTTAGGAATTTATCCCTAGCATGTAGAAGATTCAAGGAAGATTTGACTGAGGTGTGCAAAATAATGAAGGATATAGCTAGGGTAAATGCAAGCAGGCTTTTTCTATTGAGGCAGGATGAGCCTACAACTGGATGTCATGCGTTAAGAGTGAAATGTGCATTGTTTAAGGGGAACATGAGGGGTAACTTCTTCACTCAGAGGGTGGTGAGAGTGTAGAATAAGATGCTAGTGCAAGAGTTGGATGTGGGTTCGATTTCAACATTTAAGAGAAATTTTTGTTGATACATGGTTGGGAAGAGTATGAAGGGCTATGGTCCTGGTGCACGCCAATAGGGCTAGGCAAATTAATGGTTTGACACAGACTAGATGGACCGAAGGGTCTGTTTCTCTGATGTCATGTTCTGTGACTCTATGACTCCATTTATTATCTGTCAACCCCATTCTTCTGCCTTCACCCTGACAAATCAAGAACCTATAAACCTCTATTTGGACACTACACTGTGCTTAGAGTGAACAGTTTTAAAATAGCATCAGCTGCATCAACACACACAAAATGCTGGTGGAACACAGCAGGCCAGGCAGCATCTATAGGAAGAAGCGTTGTTGAAGTTTTGGGCTGAGACCCTTCGTCAGGACTAACTGAAAGGAAAGATACTAAGAGATTTGAAAGTAGTGGGGGGAGAGGGAAATGCAAAATGATAGGAGAAGACCGGAGGGGGTGGGATGAAGCTAAGAGCTGGAAAGGTGATTGGCAAAAGTTATACAGAGCTGGAGAAGGGAAAGTATCATGGGACAAGAGGCCTCGGGAGAAAGAAAGGGGGAGGGGGGAGCACCAGAGGGAGATGAAGAACAGGCAGAATGATGGGCAGAGAGAGAGAAAAAGAACAAACAACTAAATATGTCAGGGATGGAGTAAGAAGGAGAGGAGGACATTAACGGAAGTTAGAGAAGTCAATGTTCATGCCATCAGGTTGGAGGCTACCCAGCCGGTATATAAGGTGTTGTTCCTCCAACCTGAGTGTGGCTTCATCTTGACAGTAGAGGAGGCCATGGATAGACATATCAGAATGGGAATGGGACGTGGAATTAAAATGTGTGGCCACTGGGAGATCCTGATTTCTCTGGCGGACTGAGCGTAGATATTCATCGAAATGGTCTCCCAGTCTGCGTTGGGTCTCACCAATATATAAAAGGCCACACCGGGAGTACCGGATGCAGTATACCACACCAGCCGACTCACAGGTGAAGTGTCGCCTCACCTGGAAGGACTGTCTGGAGCCCTGAATGGTGGTGAGGGAGGAAGTGTAAGGGCAGGTGTAACACTTGTTCCGTTTACAAAGGTAAGTGCCAGGAGGGAGATCGGTGGGAAGGGATGGGGGGACGAGTGGACAAGGGAGTCGCGTAGGGAGCGATCCCTGTGGAAAGCAGAAGGGGGGGGGGAGGGAAAGATGTGCTTGGTAGTGGGATCCCATTGGAGGTGGCAGAAGTTACGAAGAATTATACGTTGGACCTGGAGGCTGGTGGGGTGGTAGGTGAGGACAAGGGGAACCCTATCCCGAGTGGGGTGGCGGGCGGATGGGGTGAGGGCAGATGTGCAGGAAATGTGAGAGATGCGTTTGAGAGCAGAGTTGATGGTGGAAGAAGGGAAGCCCCTTTGTTTAAAAAAGGAAGACATCTCTTTCGTCCTGAAATGAAAAGCCTCATCCTGAGAGCAGATGCGGCAGAGACAGAGGAATTGTGAGAAGGGGACCCTGTCTCTTTCAAAAATACTATCCCCCTAACCCTTCCCCCTTTAACATCCCTATCTAAAAAAAAGAAAAAAAGAGAAAAAGGAAGAAAAAAGAAAGAAAGATTGCCTGGATATCGGAGGATCCCCACATGCTCCATGGAATTCAAAATAACTTTAATATATATATTTCTTTCTTTCCCCAAATGGCTAATAACTTTATCTTCAAAGGGTCTGTATATTTAATTCTATCTTTTGTAAATAAAGGTGGCAAATTTTCAGAAATATGTCATATTCATTTCTTAAATTATAAGTAATTTTTGAAGTGGAATGCAGCTAAAAATTACATTATTCCAATGGTCCCTAGTTAAGTATGAATCTGATTTCCAAGTAACTGCAATAGCCTTTTTGGCAACTGCCAATGCAATTTTTATAATTTTTTTCTAATATTTGTTCAATTTAGGTTTCGGTTTCATCCCTTCAATATCACCTAATAAAAAAATATTGGGTTATATTCCAATAATTTTTTCCAATAAAACTCTTAAATTTATCCAAAAAGGTTGAATTTTAAAACATGACCAAGTAGAGTGTAAAAAAGTACCAATTTCTTGATTACATCGAAAACATTGATCAGATAAATTTGGGTTTAATCTATTTATTTTTGTGGTGTAATATATAATTGATGTAAAAAATTGTATTGTACTAATCTAAGTCAGACATTTATTGTATTTGTCATACTATCAAGGCATAGTCTTAACCAACTTGTTTCATCAATTTTAATATTCAAATCAGTTTCTCATTTTTGTCTTGACTTATGAATTCCTTGTTTAATTGTCTGTTTTTGAATCAAATTATACATGCAAGAAGTAAATTTTTAAATTTTTCCTTTTTGAATTAAAATTTCTATTTCATTAGGCTTCAGCATTAACATTGTTTGACCCAGTTTATCTCTTAAACTTTATCCCTTAATTGGAAATAACAGAAAAGAGTGTTATTTGATATTTTATATTTATTCTTTAGTTGATCAAATGACATCAATTTATCTCCTTCAAAACAGTCACCTATATATCTACTCCCTTCTTGAAACCAATTATATAAGAGTTGGTTATCCATTGTAAAAGGAACAAGTCTATTTTAAATTAGGGATCTCTTTGCTAATAAAGATTTCTTTATCTCATCATCAACATTTATCTTATTCCATAAATCAATCAAATGTTTTAATATAGGAGATTCTTTCTTTTCCCGTATCCATTTGGATTCCCATTTATCTATAAAAGCATCTGGTATATTTTCTCCTATTTTATCTAATTCTATTCTAATCCATGCCGGTTTATCTTCATCAAAAAAAGATGCAATAAATCTAAGTTGATTTGCTTTATAATAATTCTTAAAATTTGGGAGTTGTAACCCTCCTAGGTCAAATTTACAAGTCAATTTTTCCAACGATTCTTGACATCTTACTTTTCCAAAGAAACTTCCTCACACATTTATTCAACTCTTGAAAAAACTTCTATGGTAGTTGTATTGATAATGTTTGAAATAAATATTGTAATTTAGGAAATATATTCAATTTTACAGCATTATCTCTACCTACTAGTGTTATTGGTAACATCATCCATTTATCAAGATCTTCTTGAATTTTTTTCAATAATGGCAAATAATTTAATTTATATAAATTCTTTATGTCATTATCAACTCTTATACCTAAATATTTTATACCATTTATCGGCCATCTAAATTGAGTTAGTAATCGACATTGACTATAATCTCCTTTAGTAAGGGGTAAAATTTCACTTTTATCCCAATTTACTTTATACTCTGATATTTTCCCATATTCTTCCAATCTAAAAGATAATTTATGCAACAAATGCAATGGGTTTGTTAGATAAATCAGAACATCATCAGCAAATAGATTAATCATATATTCCTCCCTGTTAACTCTGAAGCCCATAATATCTGAATCGTTTCTAATTAATTCAGCTAATGGTTCTATCGCCAATACAAATAGGGCAGGTGATAATGGACAGCCTTGTCTAGTTGACCTTGTTAACTAGAATGATGTTGAAATTTGGCCATTTGTCACTCTTTTAGCTTTGGGACTAGTATGTTAGGTTTTAATCCAGTTTATAAAAGATTTTCCTAACCCGTATTTTTCCAATACCTTAAATAAAAAGTCCCATTCCAATCCATCAAATGCTTTTTCTGCATCCAAAGCAATTGCCACACTCATTTCCTCCCTCTTTTGTGCCAAATGAATTCTGCTAAGTAACCAAGTTACATTGTCTGCCGATTGTCTATTTTTAATCAAGTCTGTTTGATCCATATGTATTAATTTTGGTAAATATTTAGATAAACTATTAGATAAAATTTTTGCTATTATTTTATAATCCATGTTCAACAAAGAAATAGGCCTATATGATGTTGGTTTTAAAGGATCTCTATCTTTTTTTGACAATACTGTTAAGATCGCTGTCGAAAAAGATTCTGGAAATTTATGTGTTCTTTCTGCTTGATATATTAACTCTGTAAAGGGAGGGATTAATAAATCTTTAACTTTTTTATAAAATTCAGGCAGAAAACTGTCTTCTCCTAGAGATTTATTACTCTGGAGTGATCCTAGAGCTTCTTCAACCTCTTTTACTGTTACGGGCATATCTGATTCCTTCTGTTCTTCCGAATCCAATTTTGGAAGAGTTAATTGTGATAAAAATCTTTCTATCTCAAGAACCTCATTTTGTGATTCTGATTGATATAATTCAGAATAAAAATTTTTAAAGGTTTCATTAATTTCTAGAGCTTTATAAGTAATTTTATTTGCATTTGTTCTAATTGCATTTATTGTTTTGGAAGCCTGCTCTGTTTTCAACTGCCAAGCAAGAATCTTATGTGATCTTCCACCTAATTCATAATATCTCTGTTTAGTTCTCATAATTGCTTTTTCTGTTTGGTATGTCTGAAGTGCATTATATTGTAGCTTCTTATTGATAAGTTGTCTTCTTTTTTCTTCTGTCATATAGGTCTGAGATTCTTTTTCTAATTTTGTAATCTCTTTTTCTAGTTTATCTATTTCTACCATATATTCCTTCTTAATTTTAGAAGTATAACTTATTATCTGGCCCCTCAAATATGCTTTCATTGCTTCCCATAATATAAATTTATCTTCAACTGAATGTGAGTTTGTATCAAAAAAAAATCGAATCTGTTTTTCCATAAAATCACAAAAATCTTGATGTTTTAATAATATTGAATTAAATCTCCATCTGTAAATCAGTTCCTCTTTATCCATCATTGTCATTGTCATAATCAAAAGGGAATGATCTGACTGTATTCTCGCTTTATATTCCACACTTTTCACTCTATCCTGAATATTCATTGATAATAAGAAAAAATCAATCCTTCAATAAGTTTTATGTCTATTTGAATAAAATGAATAATCTCTTTCTCTTGGATTAATTCTTCTCCATATATCAATCAAATTTAAATCTTTCATCAATGATGAAGTTAGTTTTACTACTTTTGATTTTGTAACAACCTTAATTGACCTATCTAGAACTAGGTCTAGACAAAAGTTAAAGTCTCCACCTATTAATAATTTATGAAGTGCGTCGGCCAAATTTAAAAAAGCTTCTTGTATGAATTTTGCATCATTTTAATTTGGTGCATAAATATTCATAAGAGTCCATAATTCCAAAAAGATTTGACAATGTATAATCACATATCTCCCAGCAGAATCAATTAGTATATTTTGTATTTTAATTGGTAAGGTTTTATTAACCAAAATTGCAACTCCCCTTGCCTTTGAATTAAATGAAGCTGTAATAACACTTCCAACCCGATCTCTCTTTACGTTCTGATGTTCTATCTCTGTTAAATGTGTTTCCTGCAAAAAGGCTATATCTACTTTCATTTTCTTAATATATGTTAAAATTCTTTTTCTTTTCACCAGTCCATTAAGCCCATTAACATTAAAACTTAAAAAATTCAGTAAATTAGTCATTGTTTTTAACAAGATTACTCCAATCTATAACAATACATAATATCTCAGCTCTCATAGTACCTTGGGGAATCTCTTTAAAATTCTCCATGTTGCTATGTGTTTCTCCACCCCGCCCCGATCATCCAGGCAAAAAAAGAAAAATAGAAGAAAGATAGATAGTAAAGAAAAAGATAACAAAATATCCCCCTACTAATGTTGTGAATGAATAGAAACACAACATTACCCCCCTCTGTTTTACGGGTCATGGCAATCGCCATGATTACACACGTGAATCCTGCAGCAATTGATCAGAAGCTCCCCCAGTTCCCCCGTAATGAAAAAAAGAATTAATATCCCTACTCCCAATTAATATTTCTCAAGTTTTTTTTTCTCCCCTTCTATCATATAATTAGAGTATATTTGTATATTCTTCTACTCTTAAATATCAATCAACTCCATTCCCTATCTCAGTCATCATCTTTAATCCATTTCACTTCCATAAATTCTTTACTGCGTCTAGCGAATATTTGTAAGTTCTTGCATAAACTCCTCTACTTTCCGATGATCAGTAAAAAACCTTCTTTCTTCATCATCCAAAAAGATTATCAAAGTTGCCGGGTAGTGCAGTATAAATTTATAACCCTTTTCCCATGAGACTTTTTTCACTGGGTTAAATTCCTTCCTCCTCTTCAAAAGGTCATAACTTATGTCAGGATAGAAAAGAACTCTTTCCCCTTCTATCATCAATGGCCCATTTCTCTTTCTGGCACCTTGGGCAGCTGCCTTCAAGATCCTTTCTTTATCTTGATATCTTAAACATTTTATCAAGATTGGTCATGGATTTTCATCTTGTTGGGGCTTTGGTCTTAAAGCTCTATGAGCCCTTTCGATTTCAATTAACTGACTTCCCTCTTCCATTTCCAAAGTTTCCAGGATCTATTTTTGAAAGAATTTTATTGGATCTTCTCCCTCTATACCTTCTTTAAGACCAACAATCTTAATATTGTTTCGTCTGATAAAATTTTCAAGCACATCCACTTTTTCCAACAACCGTTTTCTTTCTGATGTTCAGGCAAGGATATTATCTTCCATCTCGTCCACCCTTTCAGTGGTGTCTCCCATTTTTTCTTCCAACTTTTTAACTTTCTTATTGTATTCTTCTGTTTTTCCACAACCTTATCAAGCGTAATCTTCGTATTTTAAATATCCATTTTTATTACTTTTAATGCTTTTAATTCATGCATTATTTGTATCGGGGCGTTTCTTATGTCTTTTTGTTCTTCTTCTTCTTCCTCTTTTTCCTCATCTGTGTTGTCCAGAGAATCTGATTCTACTTCCGTTCCACTTTCCTTTTCACATTCAGTCGCAGCTGAAACTTGTAGTTTTGATTGCACCTGTTTGCGCATGCCCGCTCCTTCACGCATGTGCAGTTCCTGCTACTTCTTCTCAGAGACTGTTGACGTTGCTGCAGTTTCCTGTTCTGCACCGCCAGAGGTGACGTGTACTTCGCTGAGAAGAGATCCAACTTGAGTACGAGGTTCCATCATAATGTTCGGCCCTCTTTCTTTGCCAACTCGCGTTGTCTTCAAAGTAGTAGTTCTCTTCTGTTTCTGTTTAGGAGACATATCTAAAAATAGTCCTGCGTTGTTTATAAGTAATTTTTTGGAAGTATTTATTAACTCTTCTTCATTTAAACTTTATATTACTAGTTTTTACGGGAGAGCTGAATTTCCACGTCTCGATCCTACGTCATCACGTGATGTCCCCCCATCCTTTCCCTTCTCCAGCTCTGTATCACTTTCGCCAATCACCTTTCCAGCTCTTAGCTTCATCCCACCCCCTCCGGTCTTCTCCTATCATTTTGCATTTCCCCCTCCCCCCACTACTTTCAAATCTCTTAGTATCTTTCCTTTCAGTTAGTCCTGACAAAGGGTCTCAGCCCGAAAAGTCAACAGTGCTACTCCTTATAGATGCTGCCAGGCCTGCTGTGTTCCACCAGCGTTTTGTGTGTGTTGTTTGAATTTCCAGCATCTGCAGATTTCCTCGTATCAGTTACATCATTTATGTTCAAACAGCAGTGATTTTTGGCACTGACAGCTGGCAAAAAATAAGCAGTAAGACAGTTCAGAAATGTTTTCCTTGCTGTGGTTTCAAGCATTCAGGCCTGGAGATGCCAGGCATAGCCATGAATGAGAATGAAATGATTTCACTACCTCAAGAATTTAGCAACTACAACAAATTTGAAATTATCGACAATCATCTTTAATGTTACAATGAAAATTTAAAAAAATTGGAAGATGTGATTGTCGAAAGCATTGTTTGAAGGCAGTCCATTATTTGCATTAGGTGTCCATGCTGATTTTGTTCATTTACAGTCAATCAAAAGAACACAACAGTGTACGATGGCTGAATTCCTCTGTTGGTAGCTATGAGGAACAACCCCATAGCTATATAGTACTGTAGTAGTATTGGTAATCTTGACATTTTAATAATATTGAATTAAATCTCCATCTGTAAATCAGTTCCTATTTATCCATCATTATCATTGTCATTATCAAAAGGGAATGATCTGACAGTATTCTTGCTTTATATTCCACACTTTTCACTCTATCCTGAATATTCATTGATAATAAGAAAAAATCAATCCTTGAATAAGTTTTATGTCTATTTGAATAAAATGAATAATCTCTTTCTCTTGGATTAATTCTTCTCCATATATCAATCAAATTTAAATCTTTCATCAATGATAAAGTTAGTTTTACTACTTTTGATTTTGTAACAACCTTAATTGACCTATCTAGAACTAGGGCTAGACAAAAGTTAAAGTCTCCACCTATTAATAATTTATGAAGTGCGTCGGCCAAATTTAAAAAAGCTTCTTGTATGAATTTTGCATCATTTTAATTTGGTGCATAAATATTCATAAGAGTCCATAATTTCAAAAAGATTTGACAATGTATAATCACGTATTGATAATATTCTAATTTGATCTATATGCCATTTAAGTACATAATTAGTTATGCAATTACATGGTAGTTTGCCTTTTTTATACCTTTTAAACTATTTCCAGGAAACTTCAGCTAATTGGGCAGCTACTTAATTGGGCCTAAATGTATTGGTCCCAGTATGTCTCAATTAACTGAAATCCAATGTACGTCCAATGACTTGGCCTACAAAGGCATATGTGGCAAAGAATTCCAGAGATTCACCACCCTCCAGCTAATGAAATTTCTCCTCATCTCTGTTCTCAGTGGATGTCCCTCTATTCTGAGGCTGTGCCTTTGGGTCCTAGACTCCCCCATTATAGATGACATCCTCACAATCTACTCTGTTTAGGCCTTTTGAACCTATGAGACCCCTCCTCATTCTTCTAAACTCCAGCGAATATGGGCCCAAAGTCATCAAATGCTCCTCATACATTAACCCTGTCATTCCTGTAATCATTCTCATGAACCTCCTCTGGACCCTCTCTAATGCCAGCCTATCTTTTCTTAGATGAGGAGCCCAAAACTGCTTAAAATACTCTGTGTGGTCTGACCAATGCCTTGTAAACCCTCAGCATTACCCCCTTGCTTTTATATTTTTGTTCTCTCAAAATGAAAGCTCATATTTCATTTGCCTTCCTTACCACTAACTCACCCTGCAAGTTAACCTTTAGGGAATCCTACATGAAGTCTCCCAAGTCCCTCTGCAACTCTGATGTTTAAATTTTCTCCTTGTTTAGAAAATAGTCTATGCTTTTACTCCTTCTATCATACATGTCACAACACTCTATTCCATCTACCACTTCTTTGCCCATTCTCCTAATCTGTCTAAATCCTTCTGTAGTTTCCCTGCTTCCTCAACTCTACCCGCGCCTCCACCTATCTTCACATTGTCCACAAACATGACCACAAAGCCATCAATCCCATCATCCAAATCATTGACATATAATGTGAAAAGAAGAAAACCCAACACTGATCCCTGTGGAACATCACTAATCACTGGCAGCCAACCAGAAATGCCCCCTTTATTCCCACAGTTTGCCTGTTGCTAGTCAGCCAATCTTCAGTCTTTCCTGTAATATAATGGGCTCAAGTTAAGCAGCCTCATCTGTGGCATCTTGTCAAAGGCCTTCTGAAAATCCAAGTAAGCTACATGCACTGACTGTCATTTGTCTATCCTGCTTGTTATTTCTTCAAAGAATTCCAACATTTTGATTTAGGCCTCCTTTCTCATGAGCCTCTAAGTACTCTGAAACCTCATCCTTAATAAAAGACACCAACATTTTCCCAACCACTGAATCAGACTAACTGGCCCTTTCTTCTGCCTCCCTCCCTTCTGAAAGGAGTAACATTTTCAATTTTCTATTCCGCCAGAGTCTAGAAGTATCACTACTAAGAATCTTTCAAGAGACTCTTAAATAGGTACATGGAACTTCAAAAAATAGAGGGCTATGTTTAGGGTAATTCTAGGCAGCTTCTAGAGTAGGTTACATGGCCAGCACAACATTGTGGGCCAAAGAGCCTGTAATGTGCCATAGACTTTCTATGTTCTCAGTTCTAATAATACTTCAGCAATCTCTGAGGTGTAGACCATCTGGTCCAGGTGACTTATCTATCTTCAGACCCTTCAGCTTCACAAGTACCTTGTCCATTGTTATAGCAACCACACTCACTTATGCCCCCGACACTCAAATTTCTAGCATACTGCCCATGTTTTCCATAGTGAAGACTGACGCAAAATACTTCTTAAATTCATCCACCATTTCTTTCTTCTGCATTACTACCTTTCCACTATCATTTTCCAGCAGTCCGATATCCACTATCAACTCTCTTTTACTCTTAATATATCTGAAAAAAAATTTTGCTATCCTCTTTGATATAATTGGCTAGCTTAGCTTCATACTTCATCTTTTCTTTCCTTATGGCTTTTTTAGTTGTCCTCTATTGATTTTTCATTACACAATACCCAATCCCCTAGTGGGCACAACCACAAGTTGCTCTAAAAAGCAATCTCACAGGCTTTCTACAAATTCCATCTCTTGGGATCAAGCACCAACCTGATTTTTCCGATCTACCTGCATATTGGAAACCCCAGTGATTATCATAACATTACCCCTTTCACATGCCTTTTCTATCTCCCATTGTAATTTGTACCCCCACACCCTAGCTACAGTTCAGAGGCCTATATATAACTCCCATCTAGGTCATTTTACCCTTGCAGATTCATAACTCCACCACAAGGATTCTACGTCTTCTGATTCCATCTCACTTCTTTCTAAGGACTTGACTTAATTTTAACAACTGAGCTACCTCATACCCCTCTGCCTACCTGCTTGTCCTTTCAATACAATGTGTATCCTTGGATGTTAAGCTCCCAACAATGATCTTCTTTCAGTCATGACTCAGGTCATACCCATCAATTTCGAACTGCACTACAAGATCATCTACCTTATTCCATATACTCTGTCTATGCATGTGTATGCGCCCTTAACTCCTGGTGGAGTCGTCCAGGCACTGTCACGACAAGCTTTTTGCACTGATCTTTTTAGTGATTGCTCATCATATGGCGTGTCTTGGGCATCTGAAATCTGGCAGAGCCCATCCCTCTCCAATTTTTTTTATTCCATATCCTATATGTGTTCATATATAGCACCTTCAGTCCTGTATTCATTATCCTTTTCAATTTTGCCACATGTTGCACTTCAACTCATCCCACTGATAGCAATTTTGCCCTATCGTCAGACTATCTTTCCTCAAATGCACTACGCACTGTATTTACTTGTATGGCAACAGCCCCATCCTCAGCTCTAGCACTCTGGTTCTACCCTGCTAAATTAGTTTAAACCTTCCCCAACAGCTCTAGCAAACCTGCCTGCAAGGATAATGGTCCCTTCAGGTTCACGTGCAGCCCGTCTTTTTTTGTAGAGGTTGTACCTTCCCCAGGTAGATCTCAATGATCTAGTAATCTGAAACCCTGCCCCTGCACGAATTCCTTAGTCACGCATTCATTAGCCAAATCATCTCACTCTTACCCTCACTGGTAGCAATCCAGAGGTTACTACCCTGGAGGTCCTGCATTTCAGCTTTCTAACTAACTCTTATATTCTCTCTTCAGGACCTGCTCCCTTTTCCTGCCTATGTCATTTATACCAATATGCACCACAACTCCCGGCTGCTCACTCTCCCCCTTTAGAATGATATAGACTGATACAGACCTGATCTGAGTATCCTGGCTACCTGGGAGTTAATATACCACCCAGGAGTCTCTTTCGAATCAACAGAATCTTGAGTCTGCTTCCCTAACTATAGATTCCCTTATCATGATTGCACTTTTCTTCTACCCCTCTCCCCTTCTCCCCTACTGAGCCACAGAGACCAGACCATGGTTGCTTTCCTCTGCTAGGTCAAACGCCCCCCCCCCCCACCCCACAGCAGTATCCAAAGCAGCATAGTTGTTGTTAAAGGGAATGGCCACAGGAGTACTCTGTGACCATTCCCCTCTGCTTTGAATCAGTGGACTGGACTGTATTCAGGGATTCATCTTCAAATCTGGATGAGTATGCTACAGTTGTTACCAACTTCATTGAAACCTGCGTGGACTAGTGTGTGGGAATGAAAACCTGCTGTACATTCCCAAACCAAAAAGCTGTGGATTAACCAGGAGGTACGACATCTTCTGAGGGCTAGATATGTGGCATTTAAGTCTGGGGACCCAGGTCTGTAGAAGAAATCCAGATATGACTTGCCGAGGGCTATTTCAAGAGCAAAGAGACAATACCAAGCAAGGTTGGAGGCGACATTTGATCCACGTCAACTCTGGCAGAGTTTGCAAGACATTACTTCCTTAAACTTATGACTGTGAGGTTAAGCACAGTTCCAATGCCATATTTAAGTTTGCTGATGACACACCTTCATTGGCCATATCAAAAGTGAAGATGAATCAGCATATAGGAAGGAGATTGAAAATCTGGCTGAATGGCACCACAACAACAATCTCTTACTCAAGACCAAGGAGATGATTATTGACTTCAGGACAAGGAAATACAAAATCCATCAGCCAGTCCTAATCCAAGGATCGGAATATAATTATTATTTCAGAGGATCTGTCCTGGTAAGAGTGGTGGAGAGCATATTGACTAGTTGCATCACGTCCAGGTATGGAAAACAACCTTGAATGGAAAAGCCTACAAAAAGTAGTGGATACAACCCAAACCATTATGGCTAAAGTCCTTCTCACCACTGAGAACATCTACAAGGAGCAGAGTCCCCAGAAAGTAGCATCCACCTTCATGAACCCCTACCATCCATGCTCTCTTTTCACTGCTGATATCAGGAAGGAAATACAGAAGCCTCAGGGTCCACACTACCAGGTTCAGGAGTAGTTATTACCCCTCAACTAGCTCTTGAACTAAAGGGGATAACTTCTCTTGCCCCATCACTGAACTGTTCCCACAACGTATGAACTCTTCATCTCATGTTCTGGATATTTATTGCTTAGTTAGTTAACCATATAATAATCACAGCACGGAAACAGGCCATCTCGGCCCTCCTAGTCCGTGCCGAACTCTTAATCTCACCTAGTCCCACCTACCCGCACTCAGCCCATAACCCTCCACTCCTTTCCTGTCTATATACCTATCCAATTTTACCTTAAATGACACAACTGAACTGGCCTCTACTACTTCTTCAGGAATAATAATTTACTATTATTATTTTTCTCTTTCCTTTTGTGTTTGTGCAGTCCATTCTTTTTTGCACGTCGGTTGCTCGTCCATCCTGGTGCGTGTGTCTTTCATTGATTACATTGTTTCTTGTACTTACTGCAACTGTCCCGCAAGAAAATGAATCTCGGTGACGTATACGGTGACATATAGGTACTTTGACAGTAAAGTTACTTTGAACTTTCAACTTTGAGTGGCCTGGGTGAAGATATGGAGAGTAAGAAGCAGCGGGTCTTTATTCCATCATTAGCAATGGTACTGGGAGTAACCAGCTGACGTAAGTAGATTGTGTCCAGATTTGTAACTATTCAGCTTGTTTTGACAATGCTCCTTTACATGGAGCCGTCCATGTTTCTAATTTAACTTCTGCCCTTTTGTATAGTTCAGTGAGGACCTCTGATGGCAATACATGTTATTGCAGCTGTGGAAAACTAAGCAGATTCTATTTAGTCAAAAATCTTCAGCCTGCGAATTTGATTAGCGCATAGATTTGAAACTGAGCCACAAAGTCCTGTGAGGCTCTCTGGGGTCCCTGGGAAGTCAGCATATGGTGTTTGGATATGATACTGTAGAGTGCCTGAAAGTTATGTTAAATTAACACAGCAAATGTCCCACGCCAGTCTAGGCAGGGTGCCCCAGCAGCAAAATTCTCTTGCACATGAAGTGATTGTGAATTTAGCGAAGGAAATCAGATGGTCTGTTGGAAAAGGGAGTGGAGAGGGTTTGTAATGTAGAGGCACATGAGGGTTCCTTGTCTACAAAGGGTAAGTTAATTAAATGGGACACAATGGTTAATTAAACAGCCTTACCATCTAAGCAAATGGCTAGCTACATTCTATAGTCATAGCTTATATTAAAGGAGAGAAACAAAATCTCCTATAGTATCCCAATTTTTCAATGTCCAACCTGACTGGTGTTTTTTGAATACTACCCTCATCAGTATTCCGATCCATGTCTCTTTATAATATAAGCCGTGACATTTTCCTTTCTTCCAGATTCCCCACCGGTTTTGACTAAACCTGACTTAAGAGTGACTTGGGTCTTCTTTGCATCAGCATTTCTCCCACAGTGTGGCTTAGAAGAACATCATGGGAAGACCCAATCTGTCCTGCACGCTTCTTTGGTGCTCCTCTGATTTTGTTTTGTAAAGGAGACAGTAAGGAGACGTAAGAGGAAGCATCACAAGTAATCTCTTCAAAGCAATGGGTGCCACAGTGCACCAGGAGTTTTTTTCAAGTATCGCACACTGTGTTTGCCTTCTTCTGTTGCTTCAGTTGAACCAAACTTCTGTGGAGTCTAGCAGAAAGCCAAGATTGGCTTTTGCCTAGAAAAGATAAACGTTTGATCACAAGATAAGAATTTAAAAAGGGTCCAACATGGTCCCTGACCAGATCAAGACTTGACCATAAGACATAGGAGCAGAAAGAGGCCATTTGGCCCATTGAGTCTGCTCCAGCATTCCATTATGATTGGATATTATCTCTCTCAACCCCATTTTCCTGTCTTCTCCCCATAACCTTTGATACCATGACTAATCAAGAACCTATCACCTTCTTCTTTAAATATACCCGATGACTTGGCCTCCATAGCCCTTGGTGCCAATGAATTCCACAAATTCTTTTTCCACTTGCTAATGAAATTCCTCCTCATTTCTGTTATAAATGGGCATCCTTCCATTCCGTGGCTGTGCCCTGTGGTCCTAGACTCGCCCACTATAGGAAATAGCCCCTCCACATCCACTCTCACTCAATGTCAGCAAAAGCAAAAATCCAATTTGTGAGCACAGGAGGAGGAGGAAACCAGAAATTCATGAGCCAGACCTCTTCAGGGGTCAGAGGGGAGAGGTTGAGCAACTTTAAATTCCTCTGCTATCATTTCAGAGGATCTGTCCTGGATCCAGCACATAAGTGCCATTACAAAGAAAGCATGCAATACTTCTATAGGGAGAAGTGCTGTCGACCCTTCGTCAGGTCTCGGCCCGAAATGTCGACAGCACTTCTCCCTATAGATGCTGCCTGGCCTGCTGTGTTCCACCAGCATTTTGTGTGTGTTGTTGTTTGAATTTCCAGCATCTGCAGATTTCCTCGTGTATGCAATACTTCTACTTTATTAGAAGTTTGAGAAGATTTGGCATGTCATCTAAAACTTTGACAAACTTCTAAAGATGGGCAGTAGAGAGTATATTGACCGGTTGCATCATGGCCCTGTATGGAAGCACCATTGCCTTTGAGTGGCAAAGCCCACAAGATGTAGTAGCTACAGCCCAATACGTCATAGGTAAAGCCGTCCCCACCATTGCCCACAGCTATAAGGACTGCAGATGCAGGGAAGCAGCATGTATCTTCAAGGACCACCTCCTTCCTGGCTATGCTTCCTTCTCCCAGTTGCCATCAGGAAGGAGGTACAGGAACCTCAGGATCCACACCATCTGATTTATAAACAGTTATTACCCTCAACCACCATGCTGTTGAACAAGAGGGGATACCTCACTTAACTTCATTCACCCAAGCACTAACTATTCCCATAACTTATGGGCCCACTTTCAAGGACTCTTCATCCCATGTTCTTGATAGTTATTATTTATTTATTATTTTTTCCCTCTTGTATTTGCACAGTTTGTTGTCTTTTGCACATTGGTTGTTTGTCTGTCTAATTGTGTGTTGTTTTTCATTGATTCTATTGTGTTTCTTCGTATTTGCTGTGAATACCCACAAGAAAATGAATTTCAGGGTTGTAAGTAGTGACAAGTACTGTATGTACTTTGATAATACATTTACTTTGATCTTCGAATTTTGAATTCTATCCAGATAATTCAATATTTAATTGGTTTCAATGAGGTCCTTCTCATTCTTCTAAACTCCAGTGAGTACAGGCCATAGCCATCAAATGTTCCCTATACCTTAACCCACTCATTCCCCGAATCATTCTCGTGAACCTCCCCTGGACTCTCTCCAATGCCAGCACAGCATTTCTTAGATATGAAGCCCAAAACTGCTCACAGTGCTCCAAGTGCAGTCTGACCAATGCCTTATAAACCCTCAGTGTTATAACCTTGTCTTTATATTCTAGTCTTGAAATAAATGCTAACATTACATTCCCCTTCCCTATCATGAGGATTCCTGAGTGCCTCTGCACCTTTGACTTTTGAATTTTCTCTCCATTTAGAAAATAGTCTACTCATTTGTTCTGTCTACCAAAGTGCATGACCATGATATTCCGGCTGCCACCTCTTTGCCCGTTCTCCCAATCTGTCCTTCTGCAGACCCCCTGCTTCCTCAACATTAACTAACCCTCCATCTATCTTCATATCATCCCCAAACTTGGCAACAAAGCCAACAATTCCATCATGCAAAACATTAACATATAACTTGAAAAGAAGCAGACCCAACACCAACCCATGGAACACCATTAATCACTGGCAGCCAACAAGAAAAGGCCCCCTTTATTCCTACTCTTTGCCCCCTGCCAGTCAGCCAATCTGCTACTTTACTTTCACCTTCAGTTCCAAGTAAATCACTTGGTAGCAAGCTGTACTTTCTTTTCTGGGGCTTAATATTATTCTGAATACCCAGAGAGCTTCCTCCTCTCCTTGGCAGTTGTGATCAAAACATCATAATGGCAAATATTTTGGATGATAACTTCATTCTGTGATGCAATTTTGTATTGAAATGAGGCCTATTATATGTGTTGAGTTTTAGATAGTGTAGGCTTTCTTTATTAACTTTTAACTTGTGGATATACATCTGAAAAGCCCAATCTGATAAAGACATTGGCCAATAGCACTTCATTGTATAGATCCTGTGGAGTGAACAATCATTTATTATTTACAGCTCATTTAAGGATTATTTTATGATCCCTGCAAAACTGGAGAGTTACTGCTTTGACCATGATAATAGGCGTCCAGTTTTGGCCAATATACTGTGTATTTTAGGTTTGTTCAACACCTCATCTACTTGAGGATTCCATGTAGGCTGGCAATAAATTGATATGACATTTTGACTTAATTATTATCTGGAATGTAGATCAACCGTTTCCGTGCTACAAGCTGGCATACTTGCATGTGTTACTTTATTACATGGGCAGTGTTCTTTTCGGCCAATATTACACCAAACTTACTCATGTGACTGGAAATTAGTACTGGAGTTTCCACATTTGCTCTGGCTGTATACGTTATAGATTGTCTAAAATATTTTAGCACTGTTGAATGTCAATTTCCTTGAAGATGATGATTTTAATTCAGAGTCAAACGTTAACTTTTGTGTATTAAGTAGTTCAGAGTGAATTTGTTTCACTCACTGCAATTGAAAAATTGTACTGCAGTTCTTTATTCAGAAAGTTGCTCAACTTAGATCAAAGGAAGTTGATAAAAAATTCTGATACTGAAAATCTGAACTAAAACCAGAAAATGCTAGAAAGTCTCAACAGGCAGGCAGCGTCTGTGGAAAAAGAAACAGAGTTAGCATACACATGAATGATTCAAACATTTATTCTCAGAATCAACATCAGGTTTATTAATATATTTTATAAAACAAAGTTTGTGGTTTTAGAACATAGAACACAGAAATCTACAGCACATTAAAGACTCTTTGGCGGACATTGTTGTGTCAATCATGTAAACTACACTAGAAACTGCCTACCGCATAGCTCTCTATTTTTCTAAGCCCCATGTACCTACCTAAGAGTCTCTTAAAACACCCTATTGTATCTGTCTCTACCACTGTTGCTGGCAGTGCAATTCACACACTACCACTCTGTGTGAAAAATTTACCTCTGACATCCCCTTTGTACCTACTTTCAAACAGTTTAAAACTATGCCCCCTCATGTTAGCCATTTCAGTCCTGGAAGTAAGCCTCTAGCTATCTACGTGATCAATGCCTCCCATCATCTTATACACCTCTATCAGGTCACCTCTCTTCCTCTGTCACTCCAAGGAGAAAAGGCCAAGTTCACTTGACCTATCCTCATAAGGCATGCTCTCCAATCCAGGCAACATCCTTGTAAATCTCCTGTGCACTCACTCTACAGTATCCACATCCTTCCTGCAGTGAGGTGACCAGAAATGAACACAGTACTCTAAATGGGATCTAACTTCGTCTTATACAGATGTAACATTACCTCATGGCTCTTGAACTCAATCCCACGGTTGATATAGGCCATCACACCATAAGCCTTCTTAACAACATATGGTATTTGCAGCAGCACTACCATAAGATTACTAAAAATTGTAAAATAAGCAGTGCAGAAAATGGAATAATGAGGTAGTGCTCATGAATTTGTGAACTGTTCCGATATTTGATAACAGAAGGGAAGAAACTGTTGGGAAAACCATTGGGCCTTTCGGCTTCCGTACCTCTTCCCTAACAGTAGTAATGACAAGAGGGCAAATTCTAGATGGTGAAGGTCCTTAATGATGAGTGCTACTTTCCTAAAAGTCTCTTGTGATCCTGTGCATTGACACCCCCCGCCATAACCAGGCGGTAATGTAACCAGTCAGAATGCTCTCCACCATACATTAGTCAAAAAATGAGGAGATTTGATGAAATACCACATCTCCTCAAACTCCCTCAAACGAAGGAGAGCCACTGACATGCTTTCTCGTAATTGCATCAATATGTCGGGCCCAAGACAGTTCCACTGAGATGTTGACACCCAGCAACTCAAGGCTGCTCATCCCTTCCTCCGGTGACCTCACCAGCAAGTGAGTTTGATGATAATTGTCAGGTCATTATCAAGTTGCTGTTTGTGAGAACCTTCTGTGCAATGGATAGGTGCAAGTTTTCTTCTCCCTTTTTCTCAAACACTATCAAAAGTGTGGATCAATAGAGGGAGCAGAGATGTGGTTTCAGAATCCAAAAAGCATAATTCAGAATGCAGCACAAAGCTAGTGAAGACACCACTCAAGTCACCTCTTCCTCGAGTACCATACTGAACAATAACAGATGATAAGGTTACGTCAACAGAACTAGGGCTGGAGCTGAGGTTGAGGTTGTGCTGGGGCAAAATTTTGGTTTGGGGGTGGGAGTGGGAATAGGGTGGATACCTGGGGCTCACCTCCATTTCATTGGCAGGAATTTCAGAGGCAGGGGCTGTTTGTAAAATTTAATTACTTTCCCAAATACACTGCAGAGTCTGAATGAAATATGTTAATATAGTGCACTGCCTCTCCAAACTGGGGCACCTGTGTACCCCAATCTGTCACAGTGAAGGACATAGCGGGGGCAAGTGGCAGCAAGTGTATATAGTTCGGATTAGTATTGCAACACATTTTAAAGTTCAAGATCTCTGCTATTTTTATCTCTTTGTTCCATCTTTGGCCTACTATGGACAGACACAGATTTGTAATGGGATAAGTTAATATCCAAAATCATCCATGCCAATGTTTAAACTGTTCCATGAAGAGATCAGTTTATGGCCAATAGGGGGCAGTCTCTGCACACAATTTGGTTGATCAAGCAAGATAAACCTGCAGCAGATTGTATAAACTTGTCTGAGTCCAATGGAAAGGGAAGTTTTTAATGCAATGCAATGGGAGGAATGGGTGGGCATTGTAGAATTATTGTCCTCTTTGTATTGAATGAGAAAATGTTTTGCAACTGGCCTGTGATGTTAACATAGTAGAATCTATAAAATAAGACTGAATAAGCTCATTTGCAAGCAAGAGTGGTACATCCCTAATTTCAAGTTGCACATTTTTAGTTTATTCATTTTTGGCTTATACATTTTCAGGGTATTGCTGGTAGGGCAATTTATTTATTAATTATTTCTCGAGGCTCAAGAATCATAGCACACTTTACTGTTTAATTTGATGCAGCTAAATGTCTGCTAACATTCTTTTGACAAAAGAGTGGTAGGAGGTAGAATATTTTTCAACTGTCTGTGTTCCTGCTCATTTTGCAGACACACAACAAGGGCCTTATCCCTATTAACTTGTTGTAGTCACTTGGTCAGGCGAACTTTAGGCCTAAAATCAACGTTCCTTTGCTGTCATCTCAAATCTCAGAAGTGAGCTCTTCAACCTAGAGGAGCAGGTCTTCTTGTTTTCTTTCAGTCAAGTGGTTCTGAGTCCAAAACTAGCTGAACTGTGTACAGTTATATCCCCATTAAAATTAACTTACTGCCCTCTACGCCACTGGCACTTCGGGCAACAATGAACGTTGTCCATCTCTGCCTGTCCAGAACCAGTTTTGGTCTTAGTCTTAGTGGTGCTCAGGCCAGTAGCTTCCTCTTGGTTTTCGCTACTGTCAGCCATGCACGTCCTGGGTGGAGACTCAGGAATACTGTCACATACAGACATAGAAGGATCCTTCATTGCTGTTTCCAGTCAGGGTTGTTAGCCCTGAGATGAACCCTGGGGAACCAGTGGACCACTTTTAGTCTGGCCACTACCCTTTCATCTGTTTGGCATGGGTGACGCTCCCAAGAATCAAAGCACAATGCCCTGACTCCAGCTAACATAGCTCTCCGGTTATTGAGGCACACAAGCCTCCAAACCCTATGACAAGGTTATGATCCTCCTGGAGGATTAAAAGGAAGAAAGCCTATTAATTCTTTTGCTGTCCTGATGTTTAGTTCCACCAGTAAATATGGTATCTAACCCAAATCCATAGATCCCTCAAAGTTGCTGCACAACTTGATAGTGTGGTTAAGAAGGTGCATGTTGTGTTGACATTTATTATTCCAGGGCCTGAGTTCAGCTCCTTAAAACTTTGGTTTGACCACACTGAGATATTGTGTTCAGTTCTGGTCACCCCACGATAGGAAAGATGTGGATACTTCAAAGAGGGTGCAAAGAAGAATGACTAGCGTGATACCAGGATTAGAGATCAGACCTTAAGAGGAATGGTTGAACAAACTATGGCTTTTCTCTTTGGAGCGATGATATAGAGGTGACTTGATAGAGGGGTACAGGATTATGAGAGATGTAGATAGAGTGAACAGCCAGCACCTTTTTCCCAGGGCAGCAATACCCAATACCAGAGGACATCCAGAAGAAAATTTAGGGGAGATATTAGACGTAGGTTTTTCACACAGAGAGTGGTGGGAGCCTGGAACATTCTCCTTGAGGTGATGGTAGATGGCATTTTAAAAGACTTAGATGGGCACATGGATGTAACATAATGGGGAGTTATGGCTTTAAGGAGAGATTGGTTAGATTGATCATGGAGTAGGTTTATACTGGTTATATCGTGGACGAAAGGGCCTGTACTGTGTGGTAATGTTCTACAGCAGGGTTTCCGACCTGGTGTCCACGGACCCCTTGGTTAATGGTAGGGGTTCATGGCATAAAAAAGGTTGGGAACCCCTGTTTTACAGTACGTTCTATGTAATTCATGAAAATGTATCATAACAAACCCTTATCAAGCTGATTGAAAATCAAAAAACTGCAGGTCTTGGATGTCCGAAATAATCAGAATCAGGTTTAATATCACTGACGTATGTCATGAAATTTGTTGTCTTGTGGCAGCAGTACATTGTAATACATAATAATAAAAACATATAAATTACAATAAGAAGTATATATAAGAAATTAAATAAGTAGTGCAAAAAGAGAGGAAGAAAAAAATAGTGAGGTAGCGTTCATGTCCATTCAGAAATCTGATGGTGGAAGGGAAGAAGTTGTTGCAGAAACTTTGAGCATGCGTCTTCAGGCTCGTGTAGGAGCGGTTAACTGGAAACACTCAGTGGGTCAGGAATCATCTGTGGAAAGAGAAACAGTTAACATTTCAGGTTGAACACCCATGGTCAGAACTGGGAAAGAGAGAAAACGAATTAGTTAAACTGTTCAATGCTGACCTCACTCTATTATCTTTCCCACAATCTCTGGATCAGTCCTGGGTTGTATTGTTCAATACTGTGTGTTCTCTCTGTACCTTAAAATTAACTTGTTTTCTTGTTTTCTCAGAAAGCTGTGATCTGAAATATTAACTCTGTTTCACTTTTGGTAGGCATTGCCTGATTTGCAAGGCATTGTCAGTGTTTCTGCTTTAATTTGGGATGAATTCAGAAATTGATCTGAAACAGGAGGCCAAACCAACCTGGAAATTGGAGCTCATTCACTTGATAGTCTAGTCTGAAGGAACCCAACACTTATAAAATGCTGGAGGAACTCAGCACATCAAGCAGCATCTACAGAGGGAAATAAAGAGTCAGTGTTTCCCTTCATTGATGCTGCACAACTTGCTGAGTTCCTCCAGCATTCTGTCTGGCCGTTGCTCACTATTTCCTGCCTCTGTAGAATCTGTCTCCCCTTGCGGTCAGTCCTTGCTTTATGTAGAGTTTTTCATAAATTCTATTGTAATTCCTGTAAATGCCTGCAAGAAAATGAATCTCAAGATAGTGTATGGTGTCATATAAGTACTTTGATAACAAACTTTCTTTGACTTTGACCTTTGCGATCAATAAATCTGAGGATTCTTCTCTCTTTATCAGTAATGGAACTTGAAGCATTGGAAATTAATTATTCTTTTCAAACTCCTGACCATGGTCTGCCTCAGGGTGTTGACCTGCTGCTCGAATGAAGGAATGCTGCCTGGGACAGAAGCTATTTATTTATTTAGAGATACAGTACAGAACAGATCCTTCTGACCCGGCATCCCGCTAGCCTAATCACAGGACAATTTACAATGACCAATTAACCTAGTAACTGTGGGAAAAAACCAGAGCACCCGGAGGAAATCCGTCTGGTCCTGAGGAGAACTCCTCAGGAAAACTCCTAAGGAAACTCCTTACAGATGTTGCCGGAACTGAACTCCGAAGTCTGAAGCCCCAAGCTGTAATAGCATTTTGCTAAACGCTACTACCGTGGTGTCCTTAATAATGTTTCTTACCCCGAAGAAACTCTGAAAGAAATTCTTGTTACCCAAGCATGGAGGGAGTTCATCTCTAAAGAGCTCTGTTATCATAAGGCTGTGGTATAGCCTTCTCCTTTAAAATGCCCATGGGTCCCACTTCCTGAGCGGCCGGTGCTCTCACTGCTAGACTCAAAATGGCACTCACCTCCCCGTGACCACATGGGTTTCCTCTGTGTGCTCTGGTTTCCTCCCACAGTCCAACAACTCCCACAGTTAGTAGGTTAAGTCTGAAGATCAGAACATATTGTTCCTGAAGGAAGTAAAGGGAGAGAACAAAAGAGATGATTGATGCCCACGGCAATGGACGGGGAATTGGGGATAATGTGTGTGTGGAGGGGGTTGGGGGAGTGGGGGAGGGTGGGGCAGTATGGAGGGTGGATGATACAGTGGGAGTTCGGCTTCCGTGCCTGAAACATTGATTGACACGGGGGTCTGGCTCCTTTCACATGGTCTTGAAGACAAGAGTTAATTTCTCAATGATCTGATGTACTTATATTCAGTTAATTAAATCATCTGCAGTAAAAGCTGGTATCTGTAATATGGAGACACAAGAGACTGCTGATACTGGAAAGTGGAGCCAAAAAAAATCAAACTGCTGTAGGAACTCAGCACCACTTTGTGTCTCCATTAATCACCTCCCAGCATCTGTCACTATGTCTACCCCTCCCTTCCCCACCTGGCTCCATCTGTCCATTAACTCCTCTTCACCCAGGTCCTCATTGGTGTGATGCACAAAACGGCCTGATTTTTAACTCTTCTTGAGTTTGGCAGTTCTTTGAGTTTGTAACTAACTGAATTGCTAAGGGCAATACTAATGTTTGGACCCTTACCAGGCTTTTGATGAAATGAAACATGGAAGTTTTTCAAACAAAATTAGAGCAGATTGGATTGGAATTTCATGCTGCTGCGGGATAAGGTTTGGATGTGGACAGAATTAAAGTGGTTAATGCGTTGGCTTATAGCGTCAGCTTTTACCGATTGTGGTTCAATTCCTGCTGTTGCCTGTAATCCTCCCCGTGACCACATGCTTTCCTCCAGGTGAGCTGGTTTACTCTCACATTCCAAAGACGTGCGATTAGGGTCGATAACTTTTAAACATGCTATGTCGGTGCGAAAGCATGGTGACACTTGCTCAGCACAATCCTCGCTGATTTGCTTTGGCACAAATGGCATACTTCACTGCATGTTTCGATGTACAGTACGTGAGGCAAATAAAGTTAATCTTTAAATATCTTTAAACTTTAACAGATAGAAAACAGCAAGTGTGAATAAATGGATGAACTAATGGACTAGACTCAAGGGGTGCCACTGTATTTAATGCCAGAACTCTAGCTGTTCACCAACTATATAAAAGGACTTGAATGAGCCCGCATGTGTAGTACATCTCATACCCCATTTTCAAGGTTTACAGGTACTTTTTGAACTTTGCTGACAAGATGTGCAGTCAGGTAGGCACCCAGGGCCACAAAAGGACTCAAGCCGATAGAGATATATGGCATGGTTAATAAGGCAGTCCATAATAATTCATGGAAACCACGCCGTTATATGCGATTTAAAGAAGGATGGTGTGTTTGATCAAATGTGCTGTTCCATTTAAACATTAATTACGTTGTTCAGGGCCAATCGGCATAATTGGCTCTCACTGCAAGTAAATAACCACAGATTTGATTTGGTATAACTCCTTGGTACTTTTATCAGGAGTTTTGACATTGTCCACCCAGCTCCATGTACATATTCTCATTATCCCTCTTCGCAGATTTATTTCTGCTACAGAGCAGCTGTGAACTAGGTGCTGGGAAAGATCCCGACCAAGTTGGCACAAAGCCTGGCATGATCAATCTGTTTTGAAGTTTCTACTAATTAATGACGAATCTGTGGAACATTGCTACAAAGAATTAAAATCAAAGGGATTTAAAACAGTGGTGTTCATTTTCTAATTTCCTTCCTTAAAAAAAGGTTATACGAATATTAGGCAATAGGAAAAATTAGTTTCTTGATGTTGAAGAATTATGTGATAGCTAATGAGAAGTTTTGCTTGTTTACCCAGTTCCACAGATCTTCTCCCTGTACTTCCTTCCCTTATCTGGGCCACCATTGTCTCAGCAGCTTCCCTATTGCAAAATTTTCTTCCTCCTACACAAAGGGGTGAACTTATTTTGCAACACCAGTGTTAACCATGGAGAAATCAAGAGCATTTAACATCCACCTCATATACTTGGTGTGCCTTGCATCTAGTTGGCTTTTTCAAAACAATATAATCAGCTTAAAAAATCCATAATTGTTTGGTCTGAAGCATCACTAGCAGCTTGCAAGGAAATAACTTGCATTGATATAACACCTTTCTTATTCTCCAAACAACCTAAAGTAGTTCACAGCCAATAAATTACTGGGGAAGCGTGATCTCTGTTGTTTTTCAAAAGATAAACGACATTCCCAGGGAGCTACATGTGACTGATAAATTTAGGATACCGGTATTCTGAAGCACTTTAGTTGTGCTGCCCAGGGATATGATCACCTATGTGTGGCAGAAGGGTTAACTGACTTGGACCAGAAGGAGGTATTTAATAGTGTATCGTGATGTCAAGCTGTTTAAAATGGGAATCAGGGAGGGAAACTGTACTTGGATATGATTGATGCACACACAGGGAATAATGCAGCTCTGTTAATTAGCAGGTGGGAATCTAAAAGCTAACTGATGAAACATGTCTCATTCTACCCTGTATTGAGCCTTAGTTCAACAGAAAGAATGTGAGAATAACAAGGTATGGTGATCCAGGCAGTAAGAATGCTCTTATCAAATTCTCCCCTCACAAGAGTAACATTGACTTCGTACATTTGGACCTTATGTTGGTCCAGAGATTGACAAGCAAATATGAATGGTTCAAACTGGCTTTATGTGACAAAATTAATCTCAGCTAAAGTGAGACTGTACTCTTTGACAACTGGACTGACTTTATTGACTAGAAACAAAGGCTGGCCTGGCGATTGGAATTTGAATGGAAGAACGTTTTGGAAATAGTGATCATAGCACCATAAGCTTTCAAAGATTTAAAGGTTCATTTTATGCATGTACAATACAACTTTGATATTTGGCTTCTCCAGATGTCCATGAAATACAGAAACAATGTGGGAGTTGTTGAAAAGCCATCACTTCCTCTCCCAGACACGAGAAAGAAAAATAAACAAAACTAGAAAATGCCAATATCCACAAACCCCCAACCCCCTCCCTCACAGAAAAAACAGTGATAATAACATCAAATCCCCAACCCCATCCCTCACAAAGAAAATCAACAACGATAACATCAAATCCCCAGCCCCCTCCCTCACAGAAAAAACAGTGATAATAACATCAAATCCCCAACCCCATCCCTCGCAAAGAAAATCAACAACGATAACATCAAATCCCCAGCCCCCTCCATCACAGAAAAAACAGTGATAATAACATCAAATCCCCAACCCCATCCCTCGCAAAGAAAATCAACAACGATAACATCAAATCCCCAGCCCCCTCCCTCACAGAAAAAACAGTGATAATAACATCAAATCCCCAACCCCATCCCTCGCAAAGAAATCAACAACGATAACATCAAATCCCCAGCCCCCTCCATCACAGAAAAAGTTAAATCTCCAACTCCTCTCTCACACACAAACATCAACATATTCGCCCACACTGAAAAACACCAACAAACACAACATCAGACCCCAAATCCCCAACTTCTCTCTCACGTAAAAAGTAACATATTGCCCACCACCTATCGGCAACAAGAAAGAAAACACTAAAAACTGAAGGAGCCCAATGGAAAAAGCACAGCCCAATAAACCCATAAATCTCAGAATATCGAGAACATCCAGCCGTGAATTTTCAGGGAGAGCAGCCACACAAGATCAGTCCTTCTGTGAAGAGTGACCTCCATGCCAGATCTGAACATGAATGGTGCCAAACTGGTTACCGGCCGCATGGTCTCCATTAAGAGCAACCACTGACCTCCTTCACATTCATCTCAATGCTTCAATCTTCTTCAACACTTTGAAATGGAGTTGTTCCTGACCCTGCAACCTGCCTCTGGTCTTCTCCATGAGTTAGCCTGTGTTCTCGGTCTTCTTCGAGTCCTTGTCTCTGGTCTTCTGCGTGAGACTGCTCTCCAGACACAGCAGAGGACTAGATCATTTGATCAAATTCCAAACTGCATGTCACAGTCTCCAACAGCTTCCGTTACACAGTCAAGCCAAAAAGAACAAACAGAAGATGTAGAAAAAGTGAAATAATTGAGGAGATTGGCTACCTGAGAGATGCCACCTGAGGAATTGTTATTCGCTGGCGCCATCTTGACTGCAGTGTCAAGGTTTCAGATATGGATAGGGATGAGATGGGATATGGGGGTAAGTAGGGAACAAGCCTGGCCAGTGGGTGTGGGGTGTTCTCGGTTTCTGTCTATGTTGTGCTGGAGTGACCCAATATATGCCCTGCTTCTAAACTGCTGAGCCACTTCCTGCTTTATCCAAAGACTGAAAGTACCTTGTGTCTACAGAGGCTCAATACAAACATTTCTAGTTAAGGTGGTGGGCGGGGGGGGGGGGGGTGATGGAGGGGGAAATATTAACCCATTACGTAACTCTTCCTGGCAGCTGCTTTTTTGTTGGTGCATTTTTTTGTCTTCCCAGCCACCTGCTGCCCTTCACCTTCTTGGTATTAGATGTCAAGGGTTTGTCAGGTACTACCAAAGAAGTCCATGCAAGTAACTGCAATGCCTTTATGGTCTCATGGATAGAAAAATGCTAGAGATACTCAGCAAATCATCTAGCATCTACGGAGGCAGGAACAGAATTAATGTTTCATGTTGACATTATTTGCAAGTCAGAAGTGCTGACTGACTGTAGCTTCTTCCTGAGATACTCACACTCTTTGACTAATTGGATTCACCCAGTGTGAAATGAAGAACCAGCTGAGAACACTGGATACAATAAAAATTATTGGACTAGAGGAGTACTGAAGAACTCCAGAACAAGCAGTACCCTGCTTTCAGTAATCTACCTAACAATGTGAAAATTGGCTAAGTGATGTCCTGTTCTCAAATGTCAGGTCAATGCATTCCAGCTAATTACTGCTCAATTAACCTTCCATCAATCATCAGCAAAGAGATGAAGATGAAAGGTGTCATTACATTGATCTTCACTGCCATCAAGAGACACTTACTCATCAAGATCTTGCCTAGTTTGGGTTTGCCCGGATCACTCAGTTCCAGACTTCATCACAGGCTTGGTCCAAACATGGTCCAATCACCTGAAAGCCAACCATGAAGTGAGAGGGACTGCCCTTGCCATCAAAGCAGCGTTTGACTGTGTGTGGCATCAAGGTGGCTGATGACTGGTCTATAGCATCAAAGGGAAGTCATTCTTGTAGTTAGAGATGAAATTTGCACAAATAAAAGTGATTGTGATCATTGGAGATCAATCATTCTGCTTCCAGTGACTCAACACAGAAATTCCATAGGGCAATATCCTAGGCCAGGGATCAGCAACCTTTACCACTGAAAGAGCCACTTGGACCCGTTTCCCACAGAAAAGAAAACACTGGGAGCCACAAAACCCATTTACCATTTAAAATGAAATAACACTGCATACAACGTTTTGTTTTGTCTTTATGCTATGTATAAACAAACTATAATGTGTTGCATTTATGAAATTGATGAACTCCTGCAGAGAAAATGAAATTACATTTCTGCATGCAACAAAAACATTTTGAACTCCGAAAAAAAGACGTTGGGTTGAAGGTTACTTTTAAGTAAAATACTCAATGTCTATTTGAGTTCTTCTTGTATTTATGAAAAACGCTGAACTTAAATTTTCCGCCAGCAGCAAACCAAAAATAACGTCAGCCAGCTGTCAACCTGAAAAATAAAAGGACTATTTCACTGAACAATGAAAAAATATGAATATTCCTAAAATAATAGGCAATTAAAATATGTATCATACTTGGTTAATGGGATTTCTGCTCCTGGACCTCAGCGCACAGCATCTGCACATCAGGGCTGTATGACGTCACCTTCATCTTTACACAAGATCGCAAGCTGTCATCTGTGAGGCGTGCGCAATGTTTGTTTTTAATAAAGTTCATGTTGGAGAACACCTGCTCACATACATATGTGGATCCAAAGATCGACAGGACTCCAAGCGCATACTTTTTAATGTTTACATAAATGTCGGGGATAGTATTCCATGTTTCGAACACAAGTTTGTCCGGTTTAGGGAGGTTTTCAATATCACTCCATTTGTGATTCTGAGCAAGAACGGCCTTCTGACGGGCAACATCTTCAAGGTCTGCTGTCAAGCGTCTAAACTTGGACACCCATATGTCTTTGTCGGCTATTTCAGCCAGTTCCATCTCAAGATCAGGTTTACTCACACCTGCCAATGCAGTCGTATTCAGTAGAGATGAATCGATGCTTGGGGGAGTGACCGGGAAGGATAATGTGTTTTTTTCCTCTCTGAACTCACAGAAGTGTTTCCCAAACGATGTTTGCATTGCGATGATTGCAGAATGTAAATACTCCGAACTTATCATATCGTGACCTTGTTTGAACTCTCTCAAATTGGGGAAGTGAGACAAAGTGCCTTTCTGTCAATCTCTGGCAAGCACTGTCAACTTGCGCTCGAATGCCAAAACATCCTCCAACATGTGCAGGGCTGTACGTCCTTTCCCCTGAAGAGCTGTGTTCAGCGTGTTCAGGTGCGCTGTCATGACTACCATGAAGTGTAGCTTTTCCAGCCCTTTGCTGCTCAGGAAAGTTTTCACTTCTTCCAGACACGGGACAAAGCGTTTCAGCACCTCCCCTCTGGACAGCCACCGGACTTTGTTGTGCAGCAGGAGATCAGAATATGCGCTTTCCAGCTCGTCCAGTAACAAACGGAATTGACGGTGATTTAAACTTTTTGCCATTATTTTATTAACAATCTGAATGACAACATCCATTACTTCTGTGCATTCCAGAGGAAATGTTTGAGCGCACAGTGCCTCTTGGTGCAAGATGCAGTGAAAAATCAGCAGCTTTCTGTCCAGCGACTTCTGCAGTAAAGCCACAATTCCCTTGTGCGTTCCCGTCATAGTCGGTGCCCCATCAGTAGCTACTGACACCAGGTGGGTAGTCTTTATTCCTTTGGCTCTTAAACAATTCAAGACAGCCTCACAGATGTCCTCTCCCCGTGTTTGGCCTTTTAGAGGTATCAACTCAATCAGTTCTTCCTGTGGCCCGGCGGAGTTTACATACCGGCAGAACAACGCTATTTGTTCAATATCACCTTTGTCTTTAGACTCGTCACAGGCAACCGAGTAGGCCACAGCTGAATTGATGTCTTTAATTTGCTGTCTTGTGATGCCTTCTGCCATTTTTATGGTTCTGTCTTTGACAGTCTTTGCAGAGAGGGGCATATCCCTGATTTTCTGCACAATTTCACTCTTGTTTTTAAAGTCCGTGAATAGATGTTCTGAAATCTTAATGAAAGATTCTTTTATATATTCACCATCTGTAAACTGCTTCCCGTGCCTGACTATTTCCTGAGCGGCAATGTAACTAGCGTATGTCGTTGGTTTTCCGGACTTCATCCATTGCTTGAAATGATTTTTGCTCAGATCAACCTTCCGCATCAGTTCCGAAACGGCTTTTTTTCTCTCATCTCCATCCGGATATTTTTGAGCAAAGGCTGCGTGTTTATTCTAGAAATGCTTTGCAACATTTGACTTTTTGTTGTTTGCTAGTTTCTCATTGCATATTAAGCATACCGGTAAACCAGTCTCGTCAACAGTGAAAGCAAATGAATCTGCCCACGTATCATTAAACGTTCTGTTTTCTTCAGTCACTTTTCTTTTTTTTAGAATTCTCCATAGTTGGCCTACCTTGGATCGAAAAATTAAAGAAATCACGCACTGACGGGTGTCAGGTATTGGCAGTGGTGACGTATATTAATAGCGATAAAAACACGTTGTAGCGGTGTGCTCACGCAGTCAGTAAACTGCAGTGGAATAACTTTATTCGAACTAAACAGCCTTGCTTTTAAGCCTCCCTCAACCTGGCCCCCATGGGCGCGGATGCTGCAAAAGACCAATTATTTCCCAAAGCAACAGGGAGCCGCAGCACAGAGGTAAAAGAGTCGCATGTGGCTCCGGAGCCGCGGGTTGCCGACCCCCGTCCTAGGCCATCTTCAGCTGCATCATCAGTGATCTTTTTTTTTCATCTTAAGACCAGATGTTCATTAATATTTGCACCATTCTCGACTCCTCAACAAATTAAATATTCTACACTAATATGCAAATAACTCTAAGTCTATTTCCATACATGGAGTAATAAATGACAGGTAACATTTGTGCCTCAACAATGCTAGGAAATAACTATTTTCAACAAGAACATGTCTAACCAATTGAATCTGATAGTCTATGATATTGCCATCAGCACTGTAAATACTCTGGAGACCACAACTGACCAGAAATTAACCAGACCATCCCTGCAGATGTCCTATCACAGGCTGGATCCCCCGAGGTGACTTATTCAGTTCCAGATTCAACCTTTCCATCATCTACAAGGCACAAGCCAGAAGTGTGATGGAATGTTGTCCACTTGCAAGGTTGAGTTTCAATGAGTAGGTGCCTCCTGGTCCTGAACGGCCTCTGTTACTAACTACCTACTGACATGGGTTGGACTGCTGGGAGGTGGGTGCGCTATTTTTCTGTAGGTCAACAGACATCAGATTCCTCAGCTTTAACCCAGTGCACCCCTGCATTCAGACACAAAATGCTGGAGGACCTCAGCAGGTTAGGCAGCACCTACAGAAGAACAAACTGTTGATGTTACGGGCCAAGAACCTTCATCGGGACATCTCAGTGTGAAACATCGACTATTTATTCTCCTCCATTGATGCTGCCTCACCTGATGAGTTCCTGGAGCATTTTGGTATGTGTTGTTCCAGGTTTCCAGCATTGGCAGAATCTCTTGTGCATCCCAGAGATCAGATTTGGGTTTTGTCCAGGGTGTCCTGAGGTCAGCTGCAAGATAAGCCCAGAGCTCAGCTCAGTGAGCTGATTTGAGTTAATTGGGATGTTTCAGCCAGCTTGGTCACAGACTGGAGATTATTTAGGGTCATTGTCAATAATGATGATCTTAGAGAAGGAAGATACCAATGAGAAAATATGCAGCCATTTGGCACATTAAAAAACTGCTCCTCATTGGGAGGTCAACACAGTAAAATTAATCTGATTTGTAAGGAAAATTTTGCTGGCAGCAGTCAGAGGATCCAGTTTATTTAATGGCTGCAAGCCTGCTGGCAATAATCTGCCAAGTTGTCAAGACTTTTAGGGTGAGCCAGACTTTTGATCAGAGGGACCTGCACTGTGTAGGACTTTGCCCATCCACCAGTGTTGGTAGAATCTCAAATAGCGAAGAGAAAATGCACAGGAGTGAAATGGATCAGCAGATTGAGTGTTTTCACAAAAACCTCACACTCAATGCCAGCAAGAACAAGGTACTGACTGTGGACTTCAGGAAGGGGAAGGTAGGAAGACACTCAATAATCCTCATTGGAGAGTCAGTGGTGGAAAGAAAAAGCAGCTTTAAGTTCCTAGATGTCAACATTTCCAAGGATCTATCCTGAGCCCCAAGGTAACTTCTTACCTTCTGCAATCAGGTTTCTGAATAGTCCATGTACCAGGCACATGACCTTACTATTCACCTTTAGCACTATTTTATTTATTTTTGTAACTTTTAGTGTTTTTTAATATCTTGCACTGTACTGTTGCTGCAAAAAATCAAATTTCACAACAATGTCAGAGTGATAATAAACCTGATTCTGAATCTGATTCCGTTCTTGGCCTCCTTTTGGAAGAAGGCACCTGAGAACATTCTGAGTGAAAAGTTTGTTCCCATTGGTGTACAACCAGTGAACTTGAGAACCTCACCAATTATTAGAAGATCTTCTCCAATCTCTTTATGTTCAGTACTGGCACTACAGATCCCATTGTAGTGACTGGAAAAATTAATGAAGGAGTGAGGAGGAAGGTTAACTTGTCATAGAATACAATCAACACAGAAACAGGCTGATCTATCCATGCTGACTATAAAGTATTGTGAGGGTCTTCGTCAGTCGGAGTTGACCATGGATATTGTAGCCTAGCTGACTAGATACGCAAGCCTTGGAAGTACATTATGGAGAGCAAGCTGTTGCCCATGTAGCAAGCTCCCCCTCTCCAGGCTTCTGAAGGACCCAAAGGAATGGCAGAGACCAATACAGATTGGTACCAGCTGAGTCGCTGGAGTTGCCAGTCTACATTGAACTCAATGTAGGACTGCCTTCGGGACTCCACCTTCAGATTTTTCCTCTCAGGGTTTATTTCCAAAACCTTCTCCTTGAGTGGGTATAGGCACAAGGCAGTGCACGTTTGAGATCAGAGTTTTCCTTCTCCTAGGTGAGCTGCTAACCGTGGCTGACAAGTCCCATCTACCTGAAGCAACTGGTTTTAAGGCACCCTTAACCTGTCTTTGCCCCTTGTCTGGACAGTAGAAATGGTTCCACCAGGCTTAGTAGCTAAACCATACGTGAAGGCCAGGAGCTGAACTTGATTGTCAGAGGCTATTTGAAGCACATGCCATTGGAGCATTTAATAGGTAATGGGAACTGGTCCAAATTACCACCCCTGGCTATAACAACCTTAAGGAACTATAAAGTATTATCTATGCCAATTCTATTCACTAGTATTTGGTCTGTAGCTTTCAATGCCTTGGCAAATCAAGTACCTGTTTTGGTACTCCTTGAATGTTGTAAAAGTCTCTGCTTCCGTCATCCTCATTGGTAGTCCAAGTTCCAAGTTCTAACCAAAAGATTCCCATCTTAGTCTCTTAAATCTAAGCTGTCTACTTATAAATACCCCTGCTACTGTCAACACATCATATTGTACACCTTTATCAGGCACCTCCTCAGTTTCCTGTAGTCGAAGATAGTCTAACAAAAATAGCTTATCTCTATGGAAAGTCAAAGATATTCCTCTGTGTACTACTGTAATCAGAATTTATCTCCTACTATTTTGAATTGTATGTACAGTATATTCAAATCAAAAAGTTGAAAGTTCAAAGTAAATTTATTATCATATATGTCACCATATACAACCCTGAGATTTGTTTTCTTGACAACATACTCAAAACACCCAATAACCATAATAGAGTCAATGATAGACCATACACAACAGGGCGGACAAACAGCCAACATGTAAAAGACAGCAAACTGTCAAAATAGAAAAGAAAAAAGAAATGATAATAATAAATAAATAAACAATAAATATCAAGAACATAAGATGAAGAGTCCTTGAAAGTGAGTCCATAGCCCCACTGGTTCAAGAACCTGTTGTTTGAGGGGAAATAACTGTTCCTGAACCTGGTGGTGTGAGTCCTGATGCTCCTGTACCTTCTTCCTGATGGTGGCAGCAAGAGGAGAGTATAGCCTAGGTGGTGTGGGCCTCTAATGAATAGTGTTGCTTTCCTGTGTAGATATGCTTAGTGGCGGGGAGGGTGTACCCATGATGGACTGGGCTGAATCCACTACTTTTTGTAGATTTTTCCATTCAAGGGCATTGGTGTTTCCATACCAGACTGTGATGCAACCAGTCAATATACTCTCCTCCATACACCTGCAGAAGTTTGTCAAAGTTTTACTAGAATTTCCACCCGGGATCATTTGGAAACAATTATTTTAATGTGTTGTTCACAGTGAGGCAACTGGCATGTTACTTTTAGCTTTGTAACACGTAACTAGCACTAAAGTCAGGCGGGGGAGACTCTTGCTTCCAAAAGCCTTTGTCGTTAATGTTGTGCCAGGACTTCCTCCGGTAGAATTTGATACTCTAATCCAGCTGGGTGTTTATATAACTATTTTAATACAGTATGTTCATT